>NW_008825216.1:709928-718704 GCF_000699105.1 Pygoscelis adeliae | reverse complement strand
AGTCAATTGTGGGACATGAGAATTCTTAACTTCAAATGCATGACTGAAGGTGATACATGCTTGTTAATGCTGGGTCCATTCTCTACACCAACAGTGCTCAAATGCCCACAATCATCCTCAGAAATATACTGGACCAATTTTCCAGGGAGAGGAGCAGATGCATCCCATCTGGGCTATGATCTCGCATGATCCTCCAAATTGCTAGTTTATAACTCTGTTTAATCTCATATATTGCTATGTTTATATCACTGAGAATAATGTAAGTGTTTCTTATTAAAATGTTTAACAATTTCACTTAACATATATTGTAGGCCTCTTTTCTTTCTCGCAGTGCCTTGAAACTCAGGTGACTGGTCCTGAAGTAAAATCACATGCAATGTGCTAATTTATCTGCATAATATAAACTTAGATATTGAATATATTTGTATTTTCTATTTAATTTATATATTTGTCCACTAGCAGTGACTGTCATAATCTATAAATTCAAGAGCTACATAGAGATCTTATGGGGAAAAAATAAAGTAAATGCTTGAACTATTCAACTTAAAACTCTTAGAAGTAATTGTCTGCTTGACTTCTAACGTTTTAGTGAAGCAGGGATTGGCTCGTGAAAATAGTTAATTTTGGCCTTCTTTTAAGCAACTCCTGGTGGAATAGTCATTAAAAGTGTCAACATGTTTCTTAAGCAGAGAAAGATATTTTTCACTCTTTCTAATATATTCTCAACAATAATTTTACTGATGGGGTTAAATGGTAATGCCAGAAATTGCTATATGATAAGGGTGTTCCCTCTCTAGAATACTTGTAAATAGGTCCAGTTTAAAATCACTTTGCCAAGCATTCACTGGCATGTTTGAAGTGTATGTGCATCTCTGGTTTGCTGGGACTGTGCTGCATGCTCCCCTGTTGTAGTGCTTCACATATGTTTCTCTGGAAACTCCCCTGCCACATTCAGCATCCTTGTGTTAGGAGAAACACTTACATTCAAGCTTAAATTACTAGTTTTAAGTGTTTTGTATACAAGCGAGTAGAACATAGAGTTGTACAAGTTTACAAACTATGTTTACAATTGCACCAGTGGGATATGGATCTGAATGTTTCCAAAGTTCAGGCCATAATAAGCTCTGGGGCTTTGGTGTGAGGCTTAATTGTAAGATGAGGATAAGGTTAATTACAAGAGAGTAAACTGACCTAGTAAGAGAAACCAGATCCTTTAATCCTGTAAACATACAGATCAGTTAAATGCTGAGCAGTAGTTCTTATGTGGGGGGTGGCAGAGGATTACTTAGTCTCAAAGACCATTCCGGTTTAATAGATGACATCTCACTGAAGTGGCTTGCACACAGTCATAAACCAAGGAGGTGGCTGTACCCCTGCACGCCAGGTCAGTTGGAATCCAATGAGGCACATGCTGCGGCTCTTCGGGGGTTGTACAATAGCCTTTTTGTGAAGGAAGAAATGAGAGAGCCTGGCCCTTGCTGGGGGCCAATGTGTAGGGATGAGGAGGTTTTCCCAGTAAGAAACATACTGAGCAAAACTATCTCAGGGTTCCTGCTATTAAAATCACTGAGCAGGGGCGTAGGTGTCTGTACCAAGCAGTCTGTAGTGAATAGCTATAGGAAAACCCCAGAAAGAAATAGGAAATCAAAGGACGTAGTTCTGGAGAAATACAGAGCTGGGTAGCTGTGCACCTGGAGAAGGCAGTGCTCTGCATCCTGGGATTCTGGACTTGGAGGATGACGTGGTCCCAACAGCAGCTTCAGCCTGCAGAAATGCTGCATCGCAAAGGCAAAGAAAGTGCTTTGACCTTCTAAGAAAAAAGAGAGCAAGGGAGAATGTATATTGATTATAACAGGGAAGGTGAAAGACTGCCTTTAAAAAAGCAGAAGACAAGAACTTGCAATTTGCCCAGAACAAACAAAAATCATAAATCAGTTAGAAGTACTGTCTGTAGTATTGAGATCAGAAAGGCTACCAGGCAGATCAGTGCAGTCTTCCCCCTGAATTTATACATCACTTCTAACAATTCTTTCCTCTCTGTAAATGTTTATTTTCAGCTTTATAACATTCAGTTATAATGAGTTCTTTGGGCTTAGGTATTGTGGACTTCTCGGTGTTAAGATTACCACAACAGTGATAGTGCGTTCCCCCCTCCCCCTCCCCCCCCCGATTAACAGAGCTGCAAAGTAAAAATTAAAACAATCTTGTATTTCATTTTTAATCATATTTGAAAAATTATTATTGTATGCAAATATATACATGCTTTTTTTGTGCAGGATGACTGAAAAGCCTATAGTATCATTTAGTGCATATCTGTGTCTATTAAGGCTAGGTACTCCTATTCACAAAGCATTAGCCACCTCATTACACATGCATTAAGAGGACAGGTTTTGCTAACAGGCAACATCACACGCCTTCCTTGATAAATGACATGTGCCTTGGGAAAAGTCTTGTCAGCTGTGGGAAATGTATGGCAGATGTCCGGGAGCTGCTCTGTGAGCAGCCTGGTGGCACTGATTAAAACTCCACTAAATTGTATTAGCAAGTAGGTTTGCTATTGCCAAAAAGAAATTAAATCTCTTTAGGAGTTAGACACCTATGACAATATCCAGAGCAACAGTGTTTATATATGACCAGGCAGAGGAGCTATTGCATTTTCAAAAGGAAGAAATCTACACAAGCGTCGCGGAAGTCAAGGTTTGACCTTATAGAAACACTCTGCCATGCAGTAATGTAAGCAGGCTTCCTCTGAACATTTTTGGGGAAGAAAGCAAGCGACAGAAAGCTGTGCAAATTGCACACCCTACGTGTAGCTATGCCTGTGCACCACAGTGAAGGTATTTGTTTTAGTGACAATGCAACTGAGATGAGAATTTGGCTGTGGGACTCGAGTGAAGACCTCTGTAAGCGGCTGTAGGGGAAGGACGGCATGACACAGAGAATGCGCTGAGCTTTGCAAAAGCTTCCCAGCAACCATGAATGGAGGTGGTGGGGACTGTCTGCCTTGTGTGATAAGGCACGATGCCTTACGTAAACTCAAGCAAAAATAATATTCTTGAGAATCTATAGCTGTACAATCGTTATAGAGCTCAGTAGTGAGAGAATTAAAAAGCTGTGCTATTTATTTCCAGTCCCTGAGGCTAGAAGAGTTGGCTCAAAGTGGAGTCATCTACTGGTTAGTGCAATTATTCTGAGGTTACATTTAGAAACATGTCATTTTAATTGTATTCCTGAAGCTGGATCTCTCCACATATAATGGAGTTACACCATAGACTCTGTCCCCACTGCCCATGTTACTTGCATTAAAGAAATCTTTTGCTACCTACATTTTGAAATATTTGGTCTTCCTGGATTAAGGAGTCTCAGCCCCTGTTGCATAAAAAAAAGTACCAAATTTCTGGGGGAGATTCCCCTTCAGAGGGTAGTGAGGAGAGATGCTGATTCATTACATGTTTCAAGGTTTCAGTGCTGCTTATTATGCCAGCAGTGTCCAGCCGCAAGCTCAGTTGTTGACCAGACAGACTCAGTATATTCCAGCTTAAAATTTGTAATTTTAAGACTTGGACTTGTAAATATAATTCTACTAATTTAAAATTATTTGTAATATTAAAATACATCTGGTGCAGAAAACTACTTTTCACATACAGAACAAATATGATTTTCCTTTACTCTGAAAGAGGGGGGTTTATTTATTTATTTATTGTTTTTCAGAGTATGGATACTGTAGCCATGACAACAGCGGGTGCCTAGAAGAAAAGTGTGGAGATGCCACAGACATGCCAGAAATACATTATCTGTCAGGATAAAAGATTGCTTCAAGACCTTCAAGAGTCACAAAACCAGAGTCCCTTAGAGGGTATTGTAACTCATATTATTTTTAATCCAAGCGAGGCAGGGTGATCTCCTCAGTAAGGCAAGTGAATGGAAAAAAAAAAAAAACACCCAAACAAAAAAACCCACCTTTACTCAATCCCTGTCTGCATTCCACTTTCTAGGAGCTTGACTAGTATATTACAGGGTTCAGTTTGAAAAATCAAAGTGGGATTTTTCTTTCCTTCTATCTTAAAATGACTAATATTTTTAAAATTTCAGTTTCAATAAAATGTAACAACATGAATGTCTTTGCATAAATCTTTATGTGAAGAACAGAAGGAAGGAAGATCTTTTCCCTCTGCCCATAGCCAGATATTCATAGACTTGGCTCCCCCTCCATTCCAGCTGGAATTTAGGACACATGAAAAAGGCACCCCATCAACTTCAGTGGGAATCTTTCCCTTGTATTCAGCATGTACTGGTTCAGACCCTGAGGCTGTATTTCCCTCATACCCAGAATCATAATGCAGGCAGCATACTAAAGTTTTCCAGGCTCCTGGAAGCCTTGTCAGGCTTCCTGATTTGGCTCCACGTAGCCTCACGTGTATAGGCTATGTGTAGGATGCCTGCAGGTAAGTGCCCACTGCCAGAACAATGAGGTGAGTTTTGGTTTACTTACAAACTTCTGATGCCATTGCCACGTTACATGGACTCTCACCCAGGAGAGGATCCCTTCATTGATTGCAAAACATGCCATAAAGCCCACAGCGTAGCCATGACGTACATCAGTGTACCGTGTGCCTGGTCCATCCGTCACACAGAGACGAGAGTCTTCATCTTTCCCTTTTGAGCAAGCTTCCAAACACAACCTGTAAGACTGTATCCACAGTGTAGGTTCAAATTAAGTTTCACACTGAGGCTGGGTTTTGATTTGTGTTCAAAATGTAGTTATGACCTTACAGTGTACTTATTTTTAATGAATTAACCCCATAGTGAGGGACGCAAGCCTCAGCCTGTATACCCATAGCAAATGTGCCTGGCAATTCCTTATCTCTACGCACAACCATACGATCTGCAGAAGAAAGAGTTGTGGGATGCCCCCTCCCTACTGCGTGTAGTGCTTGAGCTGCAGCACAGAATAAATGCCGCCAAGCTGCGCTCCAGTGAAGACGGTTGCCTTGTCATTGGGTTTGCATTACCTCTCTGCGTACCCTTACCACATTACGCTTTTCCACCAATGTCGTTTTCTCTGTCTTATCTCGTTTCAAAGATGCTCAGAGTATTCAAGGGCTCTCAGGGGAACTTGTGATCAGCTGAGACAAAGTCATCAGAGCCTGAATGAGAGAGTAAGTCTCTAAAGTTACCCACATGAAAAATGTGTCATTTGTATGAGATTTCAGTAAACCAAGTCTTCATGCTATGTGCTTATGGACTAAAGAGGTAAAATCAGACATTCGTCAGTGTTTCAAGACCTCGTATGTTCCTTACAGTGATTGTAGGGATGATTTTTTTCAGTCTAATATTTGTGTCCAAACACTTTCTGTTGCAAGTGAGCTACAGAATGTCAGAATTAAATAACTATCAGTTTTGGTGATTTCAGCATGGAAACAGACTTTGTTTAAGAAAGGTAGATTTGCTTAAATACAGCAAATTCTGCCAAGTGCTCGGCAAACATAAATCAATATACAACTAACACTAAAATCTGTGTATATTTTATAATTTAGATGATTCTCTACCTGCAAGCCAACAGTGCCATCCACTGATGTTTGTATGTTTTCACACAGATGTTCTCCAAAATGTTCTAACACAACAGGTGATCCTGAAAGCATTTTTAAGGATGCCTTTATGTTGCTTGCTTAAGAGAACAGAATCCTTTTGAACAGACCAATAAATAATATAGAAAAAATCTATTTAATAGTCTGGTGGGGTTTTTAATAGATTTGATCCTCACATCTGCAGAGGGCTTCTCCACTTTTGCAGGAAGCTGACCTGTATTAGCTAGACACCTTCTCATCCTCACCTGCCAAAAATTCCAGTGTCAGACAAAAATATAAAGATCAGGTGGAATTGAAGATCCTAGTTATAAAATATTAACCCTTATTCATTTACCAAAGGATCTGAATTTGGGCTGATATCATGCATCTCTGTTTAAACCTATTATATGCTATAGAGGACACCCAGAGGCTGTATGTAGACCTGTACAAAGCCACTCCTCTGCCAAAGGCTGTAAATACACACAGACACACATTCTCTGAAGGGAAAGTGCTTTGATCCAGGATATCAAATCAGTTTCCACACTACAGATGGAAAGGTCATGCGCTAGTACTCCCAGAATTAGGGCTGTTTATTTATTTACACATTTATTTATTTTTAAAGGAAGCCAGGAGGTAAGAGGAATTATTTAATTAATACTTGTGTTTTTAAGCCTTTAATGTTTGTGATTTCAAATTGTGTTCTGTAGCTGTAAGTGCTAGAATCATACTTATTTTTGTTTGGTTTGGCTTTGCTTTGATTCTGTGAGAGCGCAGATTACCACATAAGTACCTGAGATACAGATCTACAGAAAGACAGAAAACTTTTCATACAACTGTGAGAAGCCGCACCGTAAATTTAAAAATCAAAAAGCAACCATGCAAGCTACTTTTATGGTTACATTATACCTGCATAGTTACATTGAGGCTGGCCATACTGCTACCATTGTTCTGCCATCTGGTTATGAACTGAAGGCTGTCCTTCTATTAACTGAGGGAGCAGCCCCAATGAATAGCGCTGTGTTACTGCCGCAGGCTCTCATATGTATGCTTACACTCTTATATTTTCCTGGGGCTCCAATGTATGCTACCTTTTGCTCTTATTTCCATAAGATCTTGTCACGTGTAGAGGGAAATTCTTTTTCTCTAGTTAATTACATTTGTAGTAACTGCTCTTCTCAAGCATCACTTCTTAATTGCCTCTTACAAGTTCGATAACTTTGTATGTTCTTCAGATAAACGTTTCGTACACCACAGTAATAAATGTGAGCCTTCTAAATTTGAAATAAAATAGTTTAATTTTGAAATATTCTATAAACAAATGATGTTAGAATAACATATTATTGGGGGCGGGGGAACAACACGACCCCCCTCCCTCCCAACAAACCAAGAGAATCACTTCCTTAACCTATTAGCGAAGTAGTTGGTTTCAATTGTAGTAACTGTTTTTCTGCAAACCTCAGCAGCAACAAGTAGGTGGCACTGCACGATCATTTGAGAGGCTGCGGTGTGACAAGCAGAGCTGTGCTCACTCCCCAGGACATGCTCACAACTCCGTGAGGAGCAAGTGCTGTCCAGTTCTCGGGCTGATGGCAGAAGCAGTCTAGCTAGAAAAGAATGTTACAAGAAAGTATGCCAATATATCAAGAAAATTGATATCTCGATTTTTAAAAAATTTATATTGTTAAAAATGGATTAAATATGTTCTCCTGTTAAATTTACTTGCAGTCTTTTTACACTATATAGCTATACGAGTATCTGCAGCTATAGATCTATATATACCTACACCATGCACACCATCCAAATAAAATAAAAGCGTACATGATGTTAAATGGTATTTATTCCTAAATTCTACTTTCTGGACAAGTAAAAACCAAGAAAGCATCTCTTCAGTAAAATAGTTCTTGATCATAGTTCTTGGATCATGGTTCTTGACATGTAACTGAACATTACGTGTCACAAGGAAAAAGAAAACCTGTAACAGAACTACTTAAGATTGTTCCTCTGGTGTTTTCTTCAAAGGCAGAACATCTAGGAGCTAATCGGGAGGGGTCAGTATCATCTCAGGGTTTTTCACTCTAAGCAAATACATCCATCTTATTACATCCTCCTACACCATATTGCCAACTCTCAGGGCGCCCATGCAGGCAAATAGTCAAGGCATGCACCTGAGGAGGGCGATGTCTGAATACCTGCTCCGCAGAATGTCTCCCTTTCCAAAGACTATGTAACCCAATGTGCATACAGACTGCTGGAAGCAAGGCCTGGAAGGCGAGGTTCACCTTTGCAGCCATGCCACTGAGCGAGTCGGAGTCCCCTGTGCCATCTTTCCTTCCCACCCCATGCACTTTGCAGTGCTGACTGGGCCATGCCCCAGGCTCAGCCAGTGGGCAGGAACTGCCTCCCACCTCACCTGGCTCGTGCCCTTCTCTAGCTGGGAACCAGAGACTTTCTCTGGCCCTGGTGACTGGCAGTTGGACCTTCACCAGGTTTCCTACATCTTTAACTGCTTCCTGCTCTGCAAAAGCACTGCACCACTGCTAACTCTTGCGTTTACACAAGGGCATGCCCTCCTTGGTTAGAAAGCTGCCCTCCGGGCGGAGGACGTGATACTGGGAATCCCAAGTACATGGATACATCTATCTCAGAAACTGGAAACCGTTCAGATATTATCTTAAGCTTTGGGTTTTCTGCTTGTTGGATGTAGGCAGATTTCACCCAACATGAAAGGACAACGAGTTACCATTTGCAGGAACCTTCACCTCGCTGCAGGCTCTGTGTGTAACTAGCTAAACTGGGTTCCCTGAAACACACTGCTGGGCTTGGGGCTGCTAAGGCTTTGCATCCTTTATGTGAGCCACTGACATCAAGAAAGCCGATTTTTTTTTCCCCTAGTAGAAATGCTTTAATTTTAAAAGTATTTATCTTAATACATTGCTGTCTTTCAGGTTCCACTCATCCAAAAACTAATAGCCTCTAGCCTATATAATGTTTCTTTCTGCCCTGGCAGTAAAGGATGTTCATTTTTTCACAGTCTTCTTCCCCTGTTAAGCCCAAATGACAGATGAACACACTATAACTTCTCAACAGTCCCAACATCATACTCTGGGGTTTTTCACATTCATTTCCAGGTATGAATTGTTTCATAGCATTTTAACAGAAAAAGACAAGTTTTTAAAGTAAAAGCAAGAGCCAAGACATGGAAGAACAAA
>NW_008825216.1:695067-709918 GCF_000699105.1 Pygoscelis adeliae | reverse complement strand
GGGAAAGAGAGCAGTTTCAAGGTATACAAAAAGAGAGACCAGAGAAGGAGCCTAGGAAGGGAAAACTTGGGAACAGGAGGAGAAAGATACTGATTTTAAAAGCTGCAGCACCGACAGCTTCTGTGGGTTTAGTGCTACATTTTGGTGTTTTTCTTAATGCTCTCCTTTCTGCTCCTCTTTCTGGTGTTGGATGGTTATATGCAGTTTCATGTTTGTATGGTTTAGAGGAGAAAAACTTGATTCAAAATCTTTAAGGTATATTTGAATAATAGTAACTATTCTAAAGAAATGCTAGCTTAGCCATACTTATTTATTTAGGTGCAGAAGAAAATAATATAACACTGAACAGCAAAGCAGGCCCATATACCCATTTGAATGTTCATAAGTGCCATCCTGCTGACATCACTGGCAATACTAACCAGGAGATTGATTCCCAATTTCAGCATTAGATTTTTAATTTGGTATATAAGCATAGCTCCACTTAATTAGTTTGCTCTGTCAATAAATGTGAATGAAAACCCATGCCCGGGGATTGTTTATTTTCCCAAGAAGCTATTTTGCTAATCAAACTATCCAGAAAAGCCTAACAAATACATGTGAAAACAAAACAAGTATTCATTTTATGATCAAAAATACACAAACCTTCACAAAGTTTTTCACAGCTTAACTGTAACTGCTTCCTTATGAAAGTGTAGCTGACAGAGGCATAACCAGCTGTATCTAACCTACAGATTTTTTCTGTTCAACCAACCATCCATCCACATGCTCACCTTTATACAAATGCTTAAACCTTATTTGATTAAAAGATAAGTCTAGGAGTTGATATATATTCTCACACTGAGGCCATCACCCTTATTCCCATGGCTGAGTTAAATAGTTTGTAATGATTTTGGTTAACTGATACGAAAATGGAATTTGTGCCGGTGGAAAAGCCTGCTATGTGTGTGTTCATTTATATCGCAGTTTGGGACAAAAATCTCAAATTATTAGATTATTTTACTGTATTAGTACAGTAAAATATTCCCCAAAATGAATTTAGGTATATTTGAACATTCTGTGGCACTGCTTTTGATTGAAACAAAGTATTTGTCGGTGCCTAAATAGAAAGATTCTCCTGGGGATTAATCTCAATTTAAGCTCTAATTACTATGCTGTGCCACAGGTGTCTCCTGCCTTCATTACTCTGCCTGCATCCAGCTTTCTATCTGAGCAGCACCTCCCCTGTTTCATAGCTGTGAGTTTATTGAACCTCACTGAGTGTAGCTCTAGCGCTGCAGATCACGCAGCAGACGTTATTCTGTACAAGACAAGCTTTTATCAGCCCAGTGGAGCCAGACCAGCCCAAGGTAAATTCTGCGGTGATGATTTAAAAGACTTTGTATGCATGGGGAAAAGTGGTGTTGCTTATCAATGTTAATGCTGAAAGACTGGGGATGATACAGCTACCATCCTAGTTGGCTTGCCAGCCTACAGCAGAGGGCTGTGGACTGCAAAGCTGTGTTACATCTGCTCTGCCTAAGACAGGTCCAGAAGAATTCAGTGCCAACTCTGACAGTTTTGTGCGTCACTGTGCAGGCAGAGCAGAGAGGATCTGCTACCAGCGAGGAGGCAAAAAATCCTTCTGCTCTGCCAGCAGGACTGTCAATCTTATGGGAAGGCATTCAACAGCTCGCTCCTGTGTGAAAGAATGTGGTTGTTCCCCACAGCCCCTTGTTTTAGCAGTGTGCTGAGGCACCTCTCCTGCTGCACAGCCCCGTTGGCCAGGCTAAGTCCTGATCCCCCACTAGCCACAGCAGACACATGGCTGGTCCAGGGCTGGGAAGAAGCTGCCTAAAGCAGACCACTGGGACCCTCCACTTAAGGGAGCCAGGCTGATGGTCAGGGTCTTAGAGAATGCCCGCACCTCCAGGCCTTTCCTGCCACATGATGTGATGCAAGAAGTAAGGGGAGAAAAAAAAAGTTTGTGCCATATTCTTTCTACCTAATCTCTTTTTGTCTCCTATTCTAGTTTCTCTCTTATACGTTTATCTTCATTTTCATCTTATTTTATTTCTGCTATTTTCTCCTTTGTCCTGTTCTATTCTCTGCCACAACATTCATCCACCTTCATCCAAATGTAAGATGCGCTTATGCTCAGTTTTGTCTGCTCACTTAAGGGTATAAACAGAGATTACCCTGATGTCTGTGCACCATGTAAGTTGTTATGCTAATAGCTATTAGCAGAATAGAGGCTTTCAATTTATGCTCTTCAGGGAGCTATTTCTTTTCCCCTTTTCCCATATTTTTAAGTCTTTATTGTTTTCTGGTTCCTCCCTGTAGAGTCTTAACACAGCCCACAGAGAAGGATACATGTAAATCCTCTGCTGACAGTGTTAATGCAGCGTTGGCACAGGCTCTGGGACACCTGTGGCAGAGCCAGAAGGGATGGTAAAGACCCACAGGTGCAGTTTCACAGCCCTGCAGAAATGTTAATTTCTACTGATGATCTATAAAAGAGGAAAAAGTAGGTCTGATTTTCAGTGCTCAAACAAGATACCTAGGCAAAGTATCTTAAAGCTGAAACTTTGTTTATCAACTGGGTTCTTCACCCTGAAATCCATAGGAAAAGGTAATTGTCTCCCTCTACATTTGGAATTACAGTTTTTTAAAGGAAAAACTAAATGGTATAACTTTTTTTTCTCTAATACTCACCAGTCAGTTCTTAATTGTTATCTGCTTGATAGTGTTGTCTGGTACATGCATTTCTCTGGAAAGAAAGAAAAATCTTCCTTTTTCCTCTTGTGAAGGGGTATTATCTAAATGCTTCTTGGCAGCTGATGATAAGAGCACAGCCTGTAATACATTTCTCCAGTTAATTTCAGGCAAAAAGCCAGACATTACTGCTCTTCAGTTTGCCAAACCTATAGGAGTGCTTAGATTTTGGCTTTTTTTTTTTTTTTTTTTTTTTTGACCACTACAGAGGTGGAGGGAGTCAGCAGTAAGTCTTGCTATAAGCATTTGATCAAGTGCAAGGTAAAAAAGAAACAAGAGCTTCCATGCTGATTCTCCTGAAGGTAAGTCTTCTGCCATTTTAGTGAATTCCTCAGACTTCTACTGGGTCTTAAGATATTGTCTAAAGAAATGTATCTTTATATATTCATTTAAATCAGAATTGTTTAAATGTTTAGGGTTTTTTATTTTTATAATTTTTAGCCAGTATTATCTCTGTTACAAGTTATAGTTATATTTACACCATAAAGATGTCTTGCAAGAAGCCTTCTGCAAACAGAAGTAATTGTGGTTGGTTGGTTTATACAGCTAATGTTTTGCATCTTAAGGGCAGGAACATTTTACCTGGAAGCAAAATGTAACTTGCTTTATTTTAAACTAAAACACAGAAAGGTTACCGAGTTCAAGAATGGGACTATTATGGAAAAACTTCGTTCATGCATATATCTTAAAATATCCATAGGTTGCTGTGGAGGGAGGAAAATGTTCATAAGCAAATTTGTTTTTCTTTCATAAGAAACTGTGCACTGAATGAAGAAAAAGAACCAAATAAGCAGGGAGTGGCATATAAAGCATACAAACTGTACATCAAAACAACATGCTTTTATCAGTAGCAAACTTCATGTTGGTGGGTTGGTTTGAAAGGTAATGTGAGAAAATCTGTTACAGCACTTGTAGCTTCAGCTTTAGGCAGGATATGTTTTTGTAACAAATGTTAGAGAATATATCTCTGTGGCCACCTGCATGCAGAGTTTCCTCTCCATCTCTTGCCTGAGGAACAGCTGAAAGGAGATGGCTGTATCTACAGCCAAATCTTCCTCTCTTTGTCCTTAAACAGAGTGTCTGTCTTCTTTGGTGCAACTTGCACTACCAAGCAGGTACACCTTCCTGAGAAGTGGAGTCTGAGGACCAGCTGGGCACCCCAAAAGAGGGACAAAGCTTTAGTTAAAGTGATGGGCTTCTTTTAAGGACTGTGGTCTTCAGTGAGTTGGGCACAGGCCTTGGGCTCGAGGCAGTTCTGTCGCCTAATTGCTGGACAGCTTTTGGCAAGATATATTGTCTATCCATGCTTCCATGCTTGGAAGGGACACCACAATACCGAGACATCTGTGAGATTTCTCCTGCTGTTGGTGGCCCCTTCCCGATTCATGTGTTTACTAAGCATTCAAAGCATTACTTACAAGTTCAGCTGCATGAATTACCCAGGATCTGCTCAGAAAATGATGACAGATGCTAAAATTAATTTTCAGTTTGAACTGTGAAACAGTTTCCCAATCCTTGCAATTGTTAGAAAACAATGCTATGGTTTCTTATAAACAAAGTCAACAACTTTATTTTCTTAATGATCAGGCTAGCTTTTATCTTCTTTTTATCTTCTTGCTGTCTTTCTTTCATCACACAGATTCTTCTCTCAGATGCTGCATGACAGACCCAGTAGGCAGAGTGTTAAAACTGGGAATACATTCACTGGCATGCACCTAATTTCTGAGGTATACAGCATATCCCATATACTGGGATTATGATTCTCCTCAGGCCCACATACATGGAAAAGCCACAGAAAATCCTGCCTGGTGCTTTTCCTGCAGCCGACAGCAATGAAGTTGCTGTTTCAGGCTGAGAACAAGAATTGCATGTTTCACAGTAGTATAGTTATTGTAGACATATTCTGTACTATTTCTGGCCACTTCTGCTGTCTAATGGGATTTTTATTTTAAGGTAATAATGTACCCTTGCAAGAGTAGTCCTGTCTGTCCCAAAAATGTAGGACTTTTCTGGGAATTCTGCCTCAGCCTTTGAAATGCAGAATATGACGTAACGGCCAAGTTGATACTCTAATTACTTTATAACTCTCTCTGTCTCCATAAAATGAGTGCTCTCTCTGTACAGGATACCACAAAATTTAATAATATCTATCTGGTGTTCTGAGGATGCTTTATATCATATAAAAAAACCTGCTTATGCAAAATAGCTACCTTAACGTACTCTATGCAGCACTCTGCTGAGGCTCTGACGAAGCAGTATGTTCAGCAGTATTTCAGTCAGTGGGTTTGAAATAATGACCAGAAAGTAAAATAAAGGTTAAAAACTAAAGACAAATTTAGAGATTTATCGCTTAATTTCCTATGGGTTTCCGTGCCAGAGAGATGATTCACCTGACAAAATGTCCACACAAAAAAAAGAATATTAGAAGATTTTTTTTTCTCTCCCTGTATGCATAAGGTAAGATACACTTCTGAGCAGTAATGGAAGCGCAGACCTTCATGTTGCTCCATAATTTGGCTTTTTCCGATGTCCTTTGAGTGCCTCCACTGAGGTGTGATCCTCTTCTATCTTGATCAGCAACTCATTTTAAAATGCTCTATTTTTCTATATGCAACAATTTCAGTGCCTGTATAATCACGAATACTGGCACGTCACACATCTAGCAGAACCGAGAAATCGGATCAAATATTATATCACAGGATTTGAAAGCAGTGAAAGAGCTTGCTCTGTGCTGAACTCTCAAGCAAAGGAACGTGTACTTACTGAACACACTTCCTTATATTAAAACTATTCTGTTTGCTGCTTTGCATTTCTGAAACAGTGATGTGCTTTGAGTTACAGTTCTTAAGGATACTACTAGAATCATGTTGTGTGGCCTTCAGTCCTAAAGCCCCATTTTGGTAACGGGAGTAGGATTAGAACTTGGTGGGCACTTAATGGTTCCCTCAAAATCTAAAGTAACTTTTCATTTCCAGCATATGGAGGGCCAGTAGCAAGGCTATTACATGGTACTTAGCTGTAACAATCACCTCCTCTGAGGAGACTGTGTTACATGAAGAAAGCAGAGTTCTGACTTTTTAATATTGAGAACCTCTGCAAGATTCTTTGCAAAAGCTTTTGTACCTGGTGACTCAATTTCCAAGAAATAACATTTCTTGTTTGCCCTCAACAGCTTGTACGGGGGAAGGCAGCTACTCTCATTTCATCTCATTCTAGATACTACTTTGGACAGTGGAAAAAACATTCTTATATTTCTACCCTAGGCGTGACTTTTGGCAGGGCAATGATTTTAATGCATGCTATCTTCTACTTATATTTCACCAAAGCTAGGTTTGTATTTGTGTCCTGCACCAAAAAATAAAACCCAACCAAGAAAACAAACAAAACCCATGTCCTCTGGCTCTTCCATCGTTGCAATTTCCTAGACACTGCTATTTAATATGGCAACTTCAGTATATTTTGTTCCTGACAGGCAGAAACAACGAATTAAAAGCCACTTTCCCCTCTTGACTGACTAGAACCTTGGGAGACGTCTTGTAGCAAAACACCTCCATACGGCGCTTTCTTTGTAGGGCATCAGTTTTGATCGACCTTGTCTTAACATTAAGAAAGAATGATTTGATAACTGGACGAAAACAGGTTCAGGAGCAATTTCTCTGACTTCCACCTGCAGTTAAACTAACTCACATAGTGCTAAAGACACAAAATCCACCCACATGTGTGACTCAGTAAATGATCAGTGCATAGCCCTCCTTGGGGGATTGAAACCTGGATCATAAGTTCAGGGGATCCCACACACAGTCTGATAACTGAAGTGGAGGGAGCTCTCTAGGCTGGTGAGCTGGAGCATATTCAGTCTCTGTTTAAGTTACTACTGTCACTGTTCTACAGACAAAATTAATTCAAAGGGAAGTTTTCCCATTCAATTTTTAAAGCAATCTTACCAGGTCTTTTTTGTTTGCTTTTAAACAAAAGATATTTTCTGTCCTTCCTGTAGCTTCTTATCTTGCTTGCACTATCTTCCTTCCTCCAAACATCACTTATTACTTCATGAGCTGTCTTCGTGAAATAGTCTCAAATGACATCTTCATGATAATCTTGCTAACCCACTCGGACAGTATAAATCACCCTCTTTTGGACTGTGGAGTTCTCAGATGGTTATGATGTCTTTGTTCTGTCTAATTCAGTGCCTTAATAATGATGATGCAGTCAGTGGGGGGAGGAGAAAATAGTGACCCACCTAATCTCCTTTAGGTCTATTCCTTTAAATCCTGGGTTGGGGAAGAAATCTTATGAAGCAGGAATATTGTGATGTTCCTATGGATGTGTTTGAAGGCTGCTGGAATTCTTCCTTCTGGAGTATTGAAATTTCACACCTTTCGGCTAAAACTATTTTTTTAGAGGAACGTTTAATTCTTTAACTGTAATCTAGACTGAAAATATGACAAAGAAAGTAATATCTTCTCATTATTTTAAACTAAATGAAACAACTGTTCTACTCACTGCCTCATTATATCTAGCTTTTAGGAGGTATATACAGGGTTATGATGGATCTGGTTTTTCCTAAGAATTACATATCTTTCGGGAGAATTTTCAAAGCAAATGACAAGATTACATCTATTCTCAATCATTGGCAGGCATCAGACAGTTCTGCCAGTGTGGATGCTGCACCACATGGGTAGTAGCTCTTACTGAAATGCTACCTACCCCTGCCATTTCTGCAGAACGCAAGCACTGGCTGTGTAGCCCATACTCGTTCAGTCTAACATGTTTATCGTATCCAAAATGCATATGAAGGGGGAGTTTCCTGACACTAATTAGTCTTCGAGGGACGTGATCACTAAATTAGATTGCCATTAGCTCCTGAACAAAAAAAATCCAGCTAAGAGTATCCCTTAGTAAATGGCTTTGCTTCTTTCCTTTGCCCATACCAAACATACAAAATCAGTCCCTTTCTGACAAATGTTGGATGGACTTAATGTACAAGTATGACACAGGTGATCTGCACGTAGTTTGGAAGGCTGACATCCACAAAATGTGTATAGGCTTTTCCTGCGAACCATGCATTAGGCAGCAGGTATTTACTAGCTGTGTTAGAACAACTGCTCTGCACCACAGCACATCTATCAATTTCTTTTCCCTCCTGTACATAGCACGGAAACTTGGTTTGCCAGTTGTTTGGTCACCTCTTTGGCTGGAGGTGCAAGAGCTGTGGGAACAATGCTGATGGGGAAAGAGGAAAGAACTATATGACTTCCTTTTTTCTCTGTTTCCCCTTAGAAAAATACTAATATTCTGCTCCCAGAACCATGCAAAAGTTATAAAGGGACAATGTGGATGTATTGCTTTAATCTATCTAACTCAAACCCAGTTAAATGTATTTTTTCCTCTCTCACTGATCTCAAGAGGCAAAAGATTTTAACACTTCTGAACGTTCCTTGTAGGCTTCGTGAGGTCTTCAATTTTTTTGGTTCACTTTAAAAGACCAGAGTGCAGAAAGGAAGCATCTCAGGTGGGAGGAAGGCTTAAAATAATCCACGTAAGAGTCTGTCAGATGCTTGGACCCAGCTACCTCTTATCCTGTAATACAATGATTCAGGGACATAGCTATGCCCCTTGAGGTCACCTTCTGAACATGAGATTTCCTCAGAGACTGAAATGAGTTGGAACAAACAAGAGCTAAACTCCAAGTGTCTCCATTACTGCAGTCCTGTGAAATGTAAACCATAAATCTGTCATCTTTCCCCTTCCCCTCACAATGTTGCAAACCTGATGGAGAGTTCCTTCAAATCTAAGACAATAAAAATAAATCCCTTTACAAAATTGAAAAAAGTGTTTAAAATAAATGAAGAGAGGGAAGGCAGTTTACTGGAAGCTTAGGTGCCAATCATAGATTTCTAATTCATCGCTTTTGTCATCCAGAGGTAGAATTCATCCCATGTAATGTCTCTAACTCTGACATCCATTTAAAATCAAAATGTCAGATTCTTCCCTGATTTGCACACAAGTCCTACTTCAGTAAGCTTGTAAAGACATGAAAGTCAGGACAGAACTTTATTCAATATGTTTTGCTCCTTAACATGCTATATAGCTATGTGTCATGTTACCATGAACACTTATATTATGCTACTGTTCCTCACAAATAACACGCATACTGTATTTTCAATAACTCTTGTGATAAGCCTTTTAAGCAGTGAAATTTCTCAAGGCTTTTTTTTTTTTTTTTTTTGTTTAAACAACATTCCTGCAAATGTCAGCGGCTGTTAACATCTGAATCAAGCTGTTCCCAGTTCATGTGACTGGAAATGGTGCCCAGAGCGAAAAAAGCCAGACACTCTGACTCTCATATAAGTATAGTCTGTGTGGAAATGTTACTACTGAACACAAGTAGAAGTTGCTGAATCCACATCAGAATGCATTTTAGCAGGAAATAAGGTAAGGTTGCGTTATGACCATTATATTTATTACTTTTATTAAAGGTATATTTTAGAAATGATCTAAGAGCTGAGGAAAAAACACAGTGGAGATCCTAAATAAGGATTCTGGCTGGATACAAGGCTAACTGGCCTACACGTTGCCGGCAGTCTCTGGAACTCTCCTGGGATTATATTGGAATTATCTCATAGGAAAGAAGGCTGAATTTGGGGTTTTAGTTTATAGCCACCACAGGGAGCAGTTCTGAATGGCCTTATGTTCTTAAGAGGTTTTCCACCCTCTGAGTAGGAGTGCCATGCAGTAACCAGCTGTGCATAAGAGTAAAGGGCATTTATAGCAATGAAGAATGAAAGAGGTGAATTGAACTCTATGCACTTGTGAATAAGACTTATTTGGAGTGTCGTGTGGGTGGCATCAAAGACAGAAAGGTGTGCCAGTCAGAGATGGCTGGACTAGGAGCAGCTGCAGACATACACTTGTATTTTATCTCCAAAGGTGTTAGTGTAGCTAAATATATTTCAGACATAACACATTGACATATGCACGTACTTTCAGAGGAATTAGAGGCTCTAAAAACATAGCAGAAAATATGTAACTGAATCCCTAACTGTCTATGAAGCTCCCAGTCCAGAAGAGAAAATCTTCTTTTGTTGTAAAAAAGTTGATCATACTTATAGGCTCAGATGAGTACTCTAAACTTCATCTGTCATTTAGGAATAAGTCTTTTTTAAGACCAAGCACCGGGTGGTCTATGGCAGGTAGTTAGGGTGCATGTATTGTTAAGATACTCCTTTACTGAAAGAAAAGAACAGGGAACAGTAATTAGCTCCTTCTCCCCAGCGTCCAGCTACCTTCACTTGCTGTTACCCAATGCTGTTTGCATGCTCCTGGCTATGTGGAAGAAATGTCTGTGGCTGCATAACCCCCTCCCTCTCCTCCGCGGTGGCTTTGAGTCCTAATGCTATGGGAAGATCTCTCAAAGCAAGCAGTAGCTACAGAATATGACAGCTGTAGTCTTTTGTACTTTGTTTCCCTTCTCTTTCTTCTGTAGCCTGCTTATAGCGTGTGCTTATGTAGGAGAGAGGAACAGGACAGAGCAGTAGCTATGCCATACCTCCACCATAGTCACAGGAGGTTTGCTGCTTTGGCAGCACAACGCTTGTGTTCCTATGTAACTACAGGACAGGGTCATCAGGCTGCTCACGTAACACTTGACTAACTGATATTCATGGGACCCAGGCTACCTGCCTGAATGGATGCATTGGGGTTTTTTTCGTTTTCTTTCATCACAAAAGTTTTTTCTTTCCTGCGTGCCCTCAGGAGGGAACATGGGAGGGGTAAAGTAAGAAAAATAAGCGCTCAATTAATTTGACAAAGGAGGTTTATATCATGTTTCCAAAATAGCCTTGGTGTAGTGTTAAACAATTTGTACTTGCGCTATCTATGCTGCATGTGGATTTTGATTTAAACACAAATCTTCCAATAAAAACATGAGTGCGTTAAATAAATAAATAGCAGATAATGAGGTGTTACAGCAGCTCACGTTCAATCTTCCAAGATCTGCAACTGATCTCCCTAAGCTGGATCCTTATCATTTCTAACTGATACAAAGTTATGAGTTGTCTAGAGATGTCGGGGGGTAATCTTATGAAAGACAAGAAGCTATACCCCTAGTGTTTAAAAATAACCAACCAAGTAGGTGGCGTAGTACAACAGACCTGTTTTATCTGGTTTGGGATGATAAATGAGGTAACAATATAAACCCAGTTTCTGTGGATCTTTCTTCTAGCAGCAGGAACAGTCTGAAATATGTGCAAAAGCCACAAACTGTTGAGATAACTAATACCACATAGTCCAGTTACATCTGTGTGCCTGCAGAAACCAATTGTGCTCAAGAATGCAGAAGAATTCAGAAGCATCTTGTATTTGAGGTTTTACTAAGAAACTGTTTTAACAGAAGAAAGTGAGGTTGAAAGCACTTTCATGTAGTCATTAGACAAATGGTTCTATAAAACAAAAATCAAGATATGCTAGGTTACAAAGACATTTAAGAAGCGAGAACTTATTTTAGATAGCTCTGAAATAGACTTGTAATCAATTCCAGTTATTGAAATTCTTGGTGTCTATACAATGTCTGTAATGTATCTCAATCTTAGTCATCAGATGACAACAACTCAAAAATACCCAAAAAACCAGCAGTTTTCAAAGTTCATCACACTGAACATACACAATGATTTTTGCAGATGGTTTGCATGTATACACCAACCTGACCTGGATCAAACTTCTTTGCATTTTGCAGTACAAGAAAATTCCTTGTTCCATCTGAAGCCAACAAATGTTTATATTTTCAAAATTTTAATCCTTACTGATGCTAAATTGCCTATGATGATGTCTTCACATCCGAACATAAGAAAACTCCGTTTCATTGTGTTGAATGAATTTCTCTCCAATACTTTAACCATTATATTCTGATCTGGAGGTTTCTCTGCTTCATGCAACAGCCTGATTGGAACAACATTCCAATCTTTTCTATTGGAACTTTATGACTATTTCTTCAACATTCTACTCTGTAGCACAACAGTTTACATACAGGATATCTTTTTAATGGATAGTTTAAAGTTATGTTCTCTAAAGCTGCCTTTACCTATACTTATTATAAATATTTGAAGGCTCTCTTCTCTGCACTTATTTTCATAATAGAACCAGAATAGAATGCGGAATGAAATTTAATCAACAAAGAATATGAATAGCTCACAGCAGACACTATAATTAAAAGAAATTTTAAGTAACTTGACACTGTATCTCTTTGAAACATAAGCTATAATGCATGTTAATATTTGCATAAGGAATAGTTTTCTAGGTCATGGACAAGGTATTTCTGCCTTTTCTCTGTATACCTTCCTCAGGAATCAGCAGGCAGGATCTATTCATTTCAAGCTACACCAACTGGAGTATCAAGAGTTCTAGGATGCTACTGGAGCAGACCCTAATTGAGGGAACAAGGCAGCTGTGTCAAGACACATGTATATTTATAAATAAAGATGACTTTTGTGTGGGTTTTGCCTTAAGGTCTCTCTGAAATCTTCCATGCAGTTAGGGCTTTAGTTGGCAACAAAAGCAACCTTATTAATAAATTATTTGGGCTGATGCCAGTTTAAGGAACTGTAACTGTGCTGAGGACTATAGGAGTTGAATTAAAAAATTATCTTTTAAAAAAATTTATATATATATGGAAATTGTTTGACTTCTATTTTCAGAAAAATCTTAGATCCTGCACACTACTAAACAGATGTTTATTCACAGCTATTTCCACTTGACTTATTCCTGCCTGTACGGACAACCTTGAGAATTGTGGTTTAGTGCAAAGCCATCTGACTTCCTCTCTGAGACACAGCTAGACTTTCACATCAGAGGGAGAAATGTCAGGCTGCCAATAATGCAAAATTTCACACAAAACCACACAAATTTCTGGAAGGCTACTGATATTGTCTATCAAATGCCTCTTTACTGCACCACGATGCAAAAACCAAAGCAGTGAAAGGCAGGGGGAAGAGAACAAATGTAATTGAGTTAATGAGGTTATCCATGTGAGTCTACTTAGACTGTAAGCTTTCTGGGGTAGGAACAGTGTGCTTGTAGCGTTTTGCTTAGTGTTTGGTACAACCAGTCCCAGCTTTGACATGTCTGTGAGTACAAAATGCAGCTAACATGATAGCAAGAACACCCTGAATTACAGCACAAGATTGTTTGGTGTTGTAAGACTCAATTAAAACAAACAAAACCCCTTGTCTAAGGACATATGTTAACCTGGATGATAGACTTGGGGAATAAAATTTCCCATTGCTTACCTCTAAGGTGTTTCCCACAACATTGTCTGTACTGACCACTGCTGGAGGCATGATGTTGAAACAGATGTACCATCAGTCCAAATCCCATTTTTTAATTTTTTTTTACAATGATATATCCTGAAATATTTCAGTATCTGTGGATATTTGGAAGATTTCTGGCACAAAGGCAAATAAATAAAGTGCCAGATGACAATGTGAATACCCTGTTTAAAAGTCATGAGTCACAAGAAGACTTTTTCTTCCTCTTTCTTTAGGTTACTAAAGTAGCCTAACCCTACTTCAGTAAAGAAAACACTTCCTGTAATAACACCCCAGGTAAGACTAAGCCGGCTCAGAAAAGACCATCAGAACTTTGTTAATTGAACATTTAATCTTTTTCCCCCCAGGTGGTGTTTTTTTTCTCAGTGCTGAGTACATTATGTAAAAAATAACCTCTTAGGGCATAATTCATCCTTCTTATTACACACATATACAAAAAGATGAGCTGCTATATTGACAGTCCACATAAAGCCTCTTTAAGTTAAATTTAGGACTGCTGCTGAGCATTTCAGTCTTGTTTACTTGAACATCTTCCCTGAACATAAGTGAAATAGGAATGATATATCTCATGTCATTTGATAGTGAGGCTGACCGGCTTAGATGTTAGGAAGGACTCTATTTTCTAAATAATTTTATGTAAGGTCTTAATCTGATGACGTTGGCAAGGGTGGGGACAGAGCATAAAACACTTGCTGGAAAGTTTTCTTGCCAACTGTTGCATAAATCAATGCTTTGGTATTACTTCACGTTCCATAACTAATTTGCTAAAGCACTCTAGGCTGTGACATTTTAAACTAAAATGTTTTAGGAGAAATTAAGACCTTGAGACATGATGCAAGCATTGTCTGAATTATAACTCTCCGCACTTGTTTGCCATTCTTTCTCAGCATTGAAGCTTGTAGTAGTTAAATGTAATTGTTCTTAATCTCTTTACAGGTTTTCTTAGTGGAAACTGTCTATAAAAAGATAGAGAGGCAAATATTTAATTCTTTCCTTTCTGTTTCTGACCACCTCTGTTTGGATTGTGACACAGAAGACAACTGGAACCCAACTCAGGGTTCCCGCAAAGGTGAAATAAATCTGCTGCATAAAGCTAAAGGAAACTGTATAAGAATTACAGATAAAATAGATGATGGATACAGAATGTCCTTTATATAGTCAGTCATGTCTTGACAATATTTGAAAGACATGGGCATTAACGTTTAATAGTGTTAACTGAGAGCCAGGATATGGGAGGGAAAAGTAAAAGCAATGATAATATCCAAGCTGTAAACCAGTGAGATAATTTCATTGTACTCCTTACCCACAGTAATGGGTGAAAGAGAGTGATGTTTAGTCCTACGTGCTTCCACTCATTACTGGCTATCGATCAAGAGATGGAAGTAACTCCTCTCATCATAGCCACAGATGTAAATCTAGGTACAGTGAAGAAGATCTTGGATTAAAAGATAAAAAGAGAGTGATGTGATGATACACCATTTAAGGAGGGAACAGTTAACACATACAGGAGAGAATGGGGATGGTTAGCAGAAGGAAGAAATGGCACTTCATGGGAAAGTGCATTAGAAACTGGCAAACTAATGTAGGTCTTTGAAGTGATCAACAATGTCAGATGAAGAATGAAGATAAACAAGTACAGGACGAGATGTCATTTTGTAGCTAGAAGCAGGTCACCCACCATACTGAGAACATTCTTGGCCTGTGGATGACCTTGGAGAAATCATGCAACAAGATGAGACATCACACAAAAAGTGCTTGGATACAGTGGTGGAGATGAA
>NW_008825216.1:693998-695030 GCF_000699105.1 Pygoscelis adeliae | reverse complement strand
TGATATTAGATACTTTGTCAGGTGAAGATGTTGAAGTTGAGGAAGAAAGGCATAAGCATATGAGAGAGTGGGAATGGATATTGTGAGCAGAAACAGTGATCTGGCAAAACTTTAGCTTGCCATTGCTCATGGGAGGGAATTTTCATTCCCTAGCTGGATCACGCTAGCTGCCCTATGTATTTAGCCCTACAAAAGCTGTAGTTCAATGGTGGCCTTTATACGTGGCATAATCCTTTTGCTATGAAAACCTCATCATCCTAATTGAATTTCCTGACCTTTATCGGGCATCTGGGTTATTCAGCTGCACCATGATTCTTTTGTCTTACTCTAGTCAAATAGATTGTCAGCTGTTCATCTGCAATGTATTTGCTTGATAAAGACAATCAGCACCAGAACTCGGCTTATTATGATAACTATTCAGCTGACAAAAGGAAAGCCATTTTAACTACAAAAACAGTAGGAATTCACTGTGCTAATTAGGCTTTGGGTCCCTCATGCTAAGGCCTAGCCAAGGACATAAAACATAAGTTGTGGATTAAGCCCACTTTACATAGTTGCACCTGTCAGTGTAGATAAGTCCTACCTGAGGTAGTTCAGCCTAGTCAGGCAGCCAGGACTGCTTGGACACTAGCAAGTACTGTATTTAGGTAGATTTGTAGCCCAGCCAATGTCCTGTGATGCTGTGGCTGATTAACTATTGCTGTCCCCCAAGCCAGCTGCTTTACTACGCTGCAGAGATAACAGAACAGGCAAACGACTAAATACTTGAATTCAGATCAAATTAATCGCACCAATAACAACATCCATTTCTGGGGTAATTTGAGAGGTATTCATAAAGCTGATCTGCTCGTGTCCTTTATATGGGAACTTAGTGGAAAGAACTAGTATTCTGTACAAATTATTCGATTCAGGAAATTAAACTTATGTGCGCTAAATAGTTCTACAGCTAATCTTTTTTCTACGTAAGAAGCCCAGAAAGAATAGATCTAAGGCCTTGAATCAGGTTTCATAAATTCCTCTCACTTTCCTGGT
>NW_008825216.1:673398-693952 GCF_000699105.1 Pygoscelis adeliae | reverse complement strand
AAAATATATAAAGCCCTAAAACAAAAGTATTGGGCCAGCTAAGGCTGCATATGTATAGACAAGGCAAGAGTTTTACTGAAGAGGGGCTACAACTCAACCAACCACTCCTTAAAGTGGAGAATACTTTCCCTCTGCATAAGCAGATCTTACAGTATATATGCTAGAGACTGCATCTATCCAGATTACTTGCTGCAGTAGCTTCCCCTGATCTCTACTTAAGGTATGAACTTGAATTGTTGTAATTGCTATAGCAATTTCAGTTTGAGCTGTACTGTGGAGATAAATAAAGGCAAGAAATCTGAAGACAGCAGTTATGAACCCCCGTATGGATGACTCTTGCTCATCATCATGTGATAACAGCAAAGGATCACAGTAAGAGGAAGTAAAACCATGAGACGCTAATATAAGTGACGCATACTACTTCAGCTTTCCTTTGGTTTCCTTGGAGCTCCTTTCTTTTCTGGCATTTTAGTGCTTATCTTTCTCTGCATTGGATGCTGGTTTATAATTTTAATTTCAGTACACTATTCACTCCAGCTGCAAAGGCCTTCATCCTATGAACTCTTAAACAGATGAGGTCATTCGCATTTGTTCATTAGTATAGGTAGTGTTCACCTTGCTAATGTTCTACACTGAAGTAAACCAAAGGCTAGGAAAGAGATGCTCTTCCCTATCTTGCCAGGTTGGATTCGTTTAATCCCAAATCTGATTATGGAAATACTACAAAAAATGCATTCTAATTACTAAATATATTTGAGACTATGCAACAAATTTGTACAAAATTGCTGGCTTACCTTCAAAACCATCCCATTTTGTAAACTTCCCCAAGTGGTTTACAAAGTGAGGTTGCCCTAGGGTTGTTCTCTCTAGGGGGAACATATTTATGGCAATTGATAGGAGGAAGCTTGCTGTTCTAAAAAGCACTGAAAGCTGATCAATAGCTTTCTTTATTTTATGACCCAAACTCTGCACATCCACGTGTGTGTGTGTGAATGTCTGCAATAGAACAGGAGCTGATGTCTAAAAAAAGAGGGTAAAAAATTATGGGGTTTTTTTGTCTCCATATATTTTTAAAAACAAACCATGTCACTGGACTCTTTAAAAACAGAGAGAAGAACCTTAAGAAAAACTTAATCTTTGTCAAGTTTTCCTTCAGACTAGTAGATACTTGTTGCAGTAAAAAAGATAAATTTAGAGCCCCAAGTACTTAAGTTAATCCCTTGTCTCCTACAGAAAAGGACTAGGCTCAAAAATCTGCCATTGTTTCATGGCATTTTGGGCTCTCTGCAGGCAAGAAGGTCCACTGATACGATCAAAGTCCACATTTTTCAACCCTGTCATTAAGTACTCTGGGAGTTGTCCAAGAAAACCAAAAAGACAATATGTAATTTTCTGCTTGATTTAACAGAATATGTTCTTCTCTTAGGAATGAAAATAAGGAGGCCCAGTTTCCTACAGATTTGTATTCTTTGTTCCTTTCTCTATCCTCTAGTACAATAAACCTCTTCTCTGCTGCTCTCATTTTTCCCTATGAAATGCTTGCTTGTGGTGGGTATTTCTAAGCTATGTGAATCCTGTTTGATTGACTGACACAGTCAGTTCTGCTTATCTTCCCCCCCTTCTACCCAAATACTGATTCTGTATGTGTGTGAATTTTGCAGGGGTTTAATGATCTTCATCTTAAAAGCTTGGTTGATGTTTCCTACTGTGTTCAAAAGCTATTACGAGGTCTGAAGAAACTCTCTTATTGCATAAATTTCACTCCCTTAGAAAATAAAATTTGTAACTTAAACTCTGTGCTTCTTTGATAGCCTGGTCAGCAGATATTTTACTAATTATTTTTTTCATGATGCAGCCTACACTGTGTTGCATTGAATTTGCTTAGCATATATTACCAAACAACTGCTGGCTATCTGCATTTGAAATAAAATTTGTCTGAAACGAACTTTGTGGAAGGAAAAGTGGGAGCTGTGCCACAAGATACCTCACTTTTCAGTCTGCAATAGAGAATAAAACAGACCTTCATGCTTCCTTATTGCTCGGGTTTGGTTACAATACTAGTATAGCATCTTGTGCTCCAAATACAGGAGTCCCTGGCTGTGGTATCTGCAGAAGCTTGGATTTTCAGAGACTGTTTCTGTGACCTGACCCTGACCTGCAATGCGTACATCTTTGGAATGCTGGCAGGGTTTTGTGTGCAGCTGTTCAGCCAACCCTTCCTATACAAGTAACTATGAAAGGTTCTGTACAGCTTTTATGCTGAAAAGTATATTTTATAATAAAGCAGCAATAAAAATGTGGAAATGTTGGAAGAAAACAATAAAATGGCTTGTTGGAATGTGTATAGTTTTTGCTATGTGGAGCTGATCATATTTTTAAACAAAAAAAGCTCTTTCACAATGCATAAATGTATTATTGCATTTAGGTGAGAAATCCAGGAGGTTAAATGCTTCACAAAGGTTTTTGACTCCTAAGCAGTAGGCACTCTGCAGCATAGTAGTTGGCAAACATTGTATTGCTGGAGACTCTGCTTCTTCAGATACTTTAATTTTAAATGTTAGTTCTCACTAGCTAGAAATTATGCGGGAGAAAATTCAACACTATGTAGCAGGCATTTGAAAATCCTCGTCATCATTTTCTCATGCACCCAATAAAAGCTCCTAGGCAAGCCAAACACTCACCTAGGATCATTGCTTGCTGGGTTCAAGCTCCTTATAAAAGGAACTTTTCAATAAGTAAAACAGGTTTCCCATTAGCTGGATCACCTCAACTTAATATAAATACAATGCATGAGGTGTGATTTCATACTGCTCAGACAAGTATTAAAAGAAAAAGCAGAATCTCATATCCACTAGAAACTAAATGAGGCAAGGGCAGGACCAACGTCATCCCTAGCCACTTATGGCCTCTTCATCCACATTATATTTTCTGATTTCCTGACTTGGCCCTTTCTAGTCGGAAAGGGGAAGTGAGTCTGTTAGAGCTTGTCAAGTCATAAAAGACAATTCTTCCTATAGCTGAAAGAGATGGGAGGTGGGGGCAAGAAATTATTTTAAACTGCTTTGGCAGTATAAGGGAGTATTTAATGGTGTTGATTCCTTCTGGGGAGATACCTTTTCCAGCACGCTCAGAGTGGCAGGCGGGGGAGGCTTCCCACTGTCACAGGACAGCAGGCACCTGTCTCCAGCACTGGAGTGAATGAGAATGAGCCCTCTGCTCGCTTATAAAATTCAAGCTTTAGTAACATATAGATGGCTGAGAATATCCTGGTCTGCTTGAACAAACTTTTTTTCATACCATCTGCATTACCATATCCCAATCAGTAACGTGACACCAGAGTACTTTAAAACAGTCCTGTTAATCTCTGTGCCTTTATCTCCAACCCAAACCCATGCACATTGAGCCACTAATTGAAAAATAAATCTCTGTGTGGTGTGTATGGCAGAGGTGAGGATCCTCTGGGCTGTCCCTACTCTCCCTCTCCAAGCAGTAGCCCTGTCCCCTCAGGGAGTGGTGTGAAGGGAGGCTGGAGGAGAGACAGTGCTGGGGGGAGCAAAGCCCAGCTCCCAGAGCGCTGCCATGGCACCTGGGCCCTGCTGCAACTCTCACACTGTTGCCACCTCACCCTCAGCCCTCCTCTGTGTGGAGGTGAGGTGCAAGGTCTGCAAGTGGCAGCACAGGCCTTGCCTGTGGCCTTGGAGAATAAGGTTCAGCCTCCTCCAGCAGGCCGACGCCATGTTGTGGCTTACCCCCAGGAGAGCACCCGCCCTGGGCCGCAGCAGCCTCCCCCCACCACAGCTGCTGAGTCTCCCCAGTAGGGAAGGGGCATACAGAGCCCATATATGCATATGTACGTAGCCTGGCCAGCCACTTTGGGCTCCTGGAAGAGCTGGTCGTGAGCACATGTAACAAAGCCTGCCCCTCAGTCACCATGCAGGACAGTGTGTGGGTATGCGCAGGGCATATGGTGCGGCTCATCTTGGGGGTGCATTTGCTTTGCCCCCCCCCCCCCCCCCCCTTTACTGCATGTTGGTGATGGTGCTTCTGTGCTGGTAGCCCCAGCGTTATTGCCGTGGTACTGTTTTGGGCACTTCGTGTGTTACCACTCCTGTGGTTTAAATCCTTCCCTGGGATCGTACTGGTGAATCCTAACCCTGCTCCAAAGGCTCATCCCCTGGCAGGCACGGCCTGTGGCAGCGCTGTACCCATTAGCAGCAGTAATGGGACATTATTATCTCACTCTGTAGGGACTTGCTCGACAACTACTATCGAGAGCAGAATGAAATATCACAGTAAATAAATCATGGTGAAAACTCATCCACCCCAAGAAAGCTGTGTCTCCTCAGGGCAGGCTCCCCTAGGAGCCCGTCTCTCCCCCCAGGCAGCCTGTGTTTGAGACAGGCCCAGAATGCCAGGATGTCAACTGGTCACCCAGCCTTTTTGTGAGGGATCCGGGGGGAACGCTCCCACCACGGTCCCAGCTTCGCCTGGGGGGAAGTGCTCTGCCTTGGCTATGCTCCAGGAGGCCAAGGCCTGCACCCAGGTGTGGACAATCGGTGCTGCCGGCAGCCCTTCCCCTCCCAGCAGGGCAGGTGGGCAGGCAGGCAGGCAGTGCTGGGGGGATCTGGCCACCTTTCCAGACAGGCTGCAGTAAATGGTAACTGTCTTGTTGAAAATAATCATAATTTTGTAACAGGGACTTACTTTTCTAACAGGAATGTGTTAATGTGGAAGTCTCTGGGAGCACAAAGACAATGCATCTTGAGTTGTAAGTTTTGAATCTCCTCTGTGTGTTGCCATTCATGTCTCCTGAGCTTCAGAGGAGAATGAGAGGTGAAGGGGATCTCAGGCTTATGCCTGCAATCTCGCCCCTTGAATTTTAGACTGACCACTGGCAAATAAATGCGGTAGGTAGGCAGGCAGGTTCACAGACTAGCCTCAGTTGTTTGTTGACAATTTATAGCAAGCTAAGAACAAGTTATAGTTACTCTTAAAAAAGAAATATCCTTCTTGAACACCTAAAAACCCCTCTTTTCCCTGTTTACTTTCTGTTGGAAGTCTCTTTTTTGGTGTAGAATATTGAATACGTTCTTGGCTTTTAAAACGTAGCTTATACTGATGCCAGAATGTTCTGGTTTCTTGCTGACTTTTAATAATATGTTTTTCTTCATAAGCTAAAAGACTCCTGAGAATAAACAAACCCCAAAGTATTAACATTTGGGTTTATGTTTGGCTAATGTTAACGTTTTGTACTTTCCCGCAAATGCTCACTGAAAGTTGTATCTATTACTGCCACTTTGGGGTAATGTGTTCTGCCCCCATCCTCCTTTCTTTTTTTTAAACATATTTTCTGTGCCTTATGTGGAATAACCAGAGCAAATTCTTTGATGTTCACATGCATACCTCTGTTCACATAAGTATGCATATTTTGGTGATGTTCTTTCCTCATATAGACCAGAAATCCTAGTCAGAATCCATGCTTGGTTAAGGTATCACATTCAGAGGGACTATCTAGAAAATGGTTTGGGTTTTTTTCTTATAGTTATTTTGCTTTTAGGATTACAGCCGCAGATTGAAAAAAGTGAATAATTTTTAATATAATGTATTTAAACTCAGGTAATATCTATGGCTATGCCTTTATATGTTTTTTTGAAGAACTTACTCATCAGGATGTGCTCTATGAAAGCTTGTAGGAAATAGTGCAGATGCATGATTTAAACAATTATAAGTTTCTAGAGTCTAATTAAAAAATGAAGATCAACTTGACTGTCTTATAACCCCAGCTTTGTCAATGGCTTGGTTCTGCAGCATTATTTGCAGTGTAATTACTGCTGGTGAATTATCATTTGTTGGAATGGGAGTGTGTTGAGTTTGTAATGCAAGTTTGCAGAGAAGAAAGGAAAGGGAACATTTCAGAACATCGCACTAGTTCTACATTTCCCTTACACGTTCAGTCCACAGTATCTTTATATTACTTCTGCACTGTGTTAATTTCTGGTGGATTTTAGTGGGAGAAGAGTTTTTAAATGGGGTTGGAAGCTACAAGTACTCCCATTGTAATCAAGGGTTAGATCCTTGTCGGTTCTAGTCAGTGAACATATCGATTAAGGTAGTAGTATACTACCATGGTTCCCTCAAACTGTGCCTTAAGTAATTCTTACTGTGTATCTTCAGATGGACTGAAATTACCAGAGCTTTCAAAAACCTTTTCCAAGTATGTAATAATGCTGTAAAAGGTAAAATACTGCAACAAATTAGAAACTAAGTAGGATAACAGAAAGCAAAATCAGGAATGGAGTAAAAAAGAAAAATCACTTAACATGCTCTTGCAGGTTTTGCTGTATTTATAGCAAATATAGCAAATATTTATATTTATTATCTTGCTAGTATCTTTATGAATGCTGAGTGCTAAAATTGGAAAAAAAAGAAAAAAGATTAATCACTTCATTAGATAAGTGAAAACTAAAAAAACCCACTGAGTGTGCAAAGTCATCTGATCCACTTACAACACTTGAGTTCTTGTAGACAGAAGACTTCTGGTGCCTAAGCCACAGGCCCCTCAGAACAGGACTTACAACAGAGCAGTAAGTGAACAAGAAGCACAAGCAAAAAATTATGATAGTTCAAAATAATTTACTTGCATGTATTATTGACAGCGTTATTCTTTCCAAACTGAATTAACAGCAATTATTTAACAATGACCACAGCCCAGATTTGTGAAGGTATTTAGCATCCATTGAAAAAAACCAGTGTTTGTGGGGGGGTGCCTGCATAGTTTTTAAAGTGTGAATGATATTCTTTTTCTTCTTCTTCTTTAATGTGTATTAAGGCAGAGGAAAGCAAGTGAAACCTCTGGTAGGAAGAGAATGATACCAAAACTAAGAGTTACGGAAACCAATAGGATGCATTCCCCTGGAATGATGTATTGTTTTAAGCAATCTCTGCTGAAAGGGAAATTGCTAATAAAGAAGCTCAGAGGTGTGAGGAATAGGTAAAGTCATTCACAGAAATTGAACCTAATATACCAGGCAGTCTAGAGATGATAAATCATAAACAGAAATCTACCTAATTACTTCTTGGCTGGTGTTGAACCAAGATATTGAAATGCTGAACTGATCCAACTGGGCAATTTGGCATTCTTATGCCCTTTTGTTTCTATACCAGTTATGTTAAATCTAAATTTTAAAGGTGGAAGGGAGTACCTGTCTGGAAGTTCAGGAAACGTATTTATGAAATATGGATGCTTATAAATCTAAACCAAAAACAGAGGAGAAGAAGCAACTGATTAAAACTGTTGCACAAGTTTCCAAAATAGTTAGCAAGTTGGCAGTGTTTAAATCAATTATTAAATACATAGGGTGAAATAGAGGAATGCTTTACTGTATCCTTTTTCCTTAGTAGCATTTGAATAGTGCTATTTTTCTTGTTTGTTTTGTCTTGTTTCATGCCAGATGTTCTTATCAGGGGAAACAATGGTGGTATGTTTTAATATTGATGACTTGATTCTCCTGGGAATAATAGTATATCTACCTTCTCAGAATACAAATTGTGGGAGGCTTTTTATAGTGTAATTACCATAATGCATTGAATTTTAAGTGCAACTCTTTAAAACTGTGGAAAGAATTTTTTGTTTATTATCTTTCTTCTATCTACTTTCAGAGTGACTCTCCTTTTAAAACTATGTATCGTGTTTTGGTGGCCTTTAAAAAGTAAACACGTAAATCACCAGAGGTACTGTGTAATCTGTCAAAGTAGCATATGCTTAAGCACCTTATAAACTATTAAATAGTCATAATATTTCTCTTTCCAACGTTATTCATTTAAACAATTGCAGAGTAATTAAAGTACCTTGCTTTAACTTTTTTTTTTTCTTTTTCCCTCCAGGAACTTGACCATTGAAATCCTGAAATTATAAACGATTTGGTGATGAGCTGAGCTTGCAATGCAGGCAATAAAAACCGTAGAAAAAGAAGTGACTTTTATAAAGGAAATACTTTTCACAGAATCCTTCCTAAAGAAACAAGAGTGCAGCAGAAGCCTGGAGAGCAGGCAGCTCCGTGAGCAGCAGCCATTGGAAGGAGCTGTCTGCAGCTCTCAGTGCTGTACTGAGCATGTCCCAGCGGAGCCCTGTGCAAGCAGCACATTATGCAAAAAGGCAGCTCTAGCAGATGGGAGAGAGTCACAGCAAGCATTTGCTTCACTTGCATCACCACCGCTTGAAAGCAAACCTGGATCGCTAGAGGGGATCTCGCCGGCAGGCCAAAGGAATGAAATCCGGGAGCATGGCTTGACTGCCGAAGGTGTTGCACTGCGAAAAATCATGGGGAATCAAGATGGGAAGCTGAAGAAAAATACAGGTGATGTACATGAAGGAGGAGAGGACGCCTCTGGGCCCAAGGATACAGATGGCACAAAGAAGGTATCGGGAAGCAGAAGGGGACTGGGGAAGCATGCAAAAGGAAGTGAATCCAGTAAGAAGAAGGGTAAGTCAGACTCGAGGGCCTCGGTGTTTTCAAATCTGAGGATCAGAAAAAATCTGTCCAAGGCTAAAGATGGGAATAGTAGTTCACGGGAGGATGTTTTGGAAAGCCAGGCCTTGCAGGCTGGAGAGCTGGACAGTACTCATTCAATTGTAACCAAAACTCCAGATATAAGCATCTCTGCGGATGAAGGGGGTCTCTCAGACACAGATGGGGAACATTTTGAAATCAGAAATGAAACTGTCCCAGCTGCTGCAGAGACACAGGATGGACAAAGGACCAGCTCTGGCTCTGATACGGATATATACAGTTTCCATTCAGCCACAGAACAAGAGGACTTGCTTTCTGATATCCAGCAAGCTATTAGACTGCAGCAGCAGCAGCAGGGGGCAATTAACATTGGAACTGAGGACCTTGTCACCAAAACAATAGGCCGACACATGGCTAATTCGCAAGCAGCCCCCTTAGATTTTGAACGGTTTCTTTCAGTAACTACCACTGACAAAGAGAGGAGTCCAGACACTGAGGGGGCTTTTCCAGCGATATCTGAAATTGCAGAAAACATTCCCGTCTCCTGTGCAACTGAACGTGAACGGAAAGAAGCGGTAAATGGCACAGGCTCTCCTGGTAACGGCTTATTTGAAACACAAGAATGTAAGCTATTGATTGAGGAACAGGAACAGCTCATTGCTAGAGTGGATGCTGTAGCTAGTGAACTAGAAGATGATTCCAATAGAACTGTGGTAGAAAACGGGTCTCAGACACACAGCTCTACACGACCTTTTCCAACCTCGGTAGCAGATGCTGAGACTAAAATTGCTGAAGTGCAGGCTGTTGATTTGCAGGACTCAGTAACAGAGGATGATATTTCAGATGCAGGCCATGATCATGCTGCTCAGACTCAGGAAGAGGAACACCCTCTGTCAGCCAGTCAAGAGGACCTGCATAATGGTTTATCCACAGAAATGAAAAATGGCATTTTGTCCTCTGAGGGGACAGCAGGCAGTCCGATGCTTGGTTCCCGATGTTTTAAGCCCTATCTAATTAATCCTTGTTACATCAAAACCACAACTAGGCAACTGAGTTCTCCCAACCATTCACCATCTCCCTCCCCATCCCAGAGCCCACTTTTTACAAGAAGGCAGGAGTCCTTCCACAAAAAAGAAAAAGTCTCAATCAAGAAGCAGAGGTCTGCTAGTTTGGCAGGTTTATTTAGTCGTTCCGCAGACTGGACAGAAGAGGTATCTAATCACAAATGTGAGATAACACAGAAGGTGGGCTCTGCAGGCTACTTGGAGCACAAGGGGTTTAGAGAGAAATTTCAAACAGAAAGAGTGCCTTTGACTCATTCAAGAAAGTCCTCAGGGGTGCAGGCTTCTGCAGAGACGTTTCCCAATGTTTTTTCAGGTGAGTGACATGTATTAAGTTTTTTTTGTCCATAAAGTCTTTGAAAAGATATTTAAAATACTTGAATTCAGTCCTTTGCATGTACTATTGTCTTTACTTGCACTGACAGTTTTAAAATCGAAGGCCTGATCTTACAAACACAGTCACATTTCATTAATAAGAATAGCCTCTCTATTCAGTGTCAGCCTGGCAGTACTGCCAGTAAAGGAAGTGCATAACTGTTTGAAGTTTTTCTTTCTGCTTTTCTCCTTTGTCTAAATTCTGTAGGAAAAGGCTGGATGCCTTAAATTATTCTTGTTGAAAAATGCTAAGAGCTGCACTGTTGTAGGCGGACCAGCTCTCTGCATAAATAGATCTTTCAGATGCAAAGCTTTCTGTAACTGGGATCCTGTTTGGGGTTTTCTTGTGCTAGGCGCTGTTCTGATGTACTGTAAATATTTGAGAGCTGCACCTGGTATTAGACTGAGGCAGCGATGAGGATTTTCTTAGCACAAAAAGGAAAAAGCCATGCAAGCACAGATGGACAGCACTACAGACAGGAACCAATTACTCCTTCAAAAGGGGAAAAGAGGAGGAGAAAAAAATGTTAATGACTTGAAAAGGCAGCATGAAATGGAGACGAGAAGGGAAACTGTGGGTAGTACAATTTGGTAGCTGTGGCAGGCTGCTGCTCAGGCTACATAAGGTGACTAACTCAGGAAAGCGTTCTTTTACCTTGCCTGTTAGGCAGCTTGCATCCTCTCACAAAGGCATAGGAATATAGAGTTTACAAACGAAATAGTGTGAATAGATGGTTATATTTTCTGCACCTTGAGGTTTTTTCCCCCTTTCTCTTCCCCCTATCTGAAGTTTCTATATAAAGCTAATGTATTCACAAATAGAGAAGGCCTCTGCCACATAGGAGGTATGTATACAGAGGAAACTCAGCAACATATTCCATTTATTTTTCACTTCAGAAAACAGTAGAACTAAGAGTATACAGAGAATATGCTCTACAAGCATCCGTCACAAGATTAAAACAGTTGAATCTATAATCAGGTTTATGTTGAATGGAAGTCTGTTCTAGATGCATAAGCACAGTAACCAAATATGTACTGGAGCTATTTGCAAAAAATGCAGTGAGATTTTTTTTTTGTTTAGTTTTCATAAAAGAACAAAATAGTATGGCTTACAAAGGGAGCAATGACATGATTTAAAAATCACATGTAAGAAAACAGTGAAGCCATCAACAACCATTTTGCATAAAAAGACTATCTTGTTTTATACTGTAGATTTTAAAAATTATGTAATGTGTAATCGTTTGCATTCATAGTTGCTTTCTTTGTGCACATTCTACTCTGCTTGACATCACAGTAATACTGGTGAATGAACCTGTCTGGAAACAGAAATGAAAATTAGTGGCTTTTTTGCACAGCAGCCAACTCCAGGAGTTTGAAATACTCAGGTAAAGCATTAACATTATTTTCCAGATTCAAACCACAAGAGTACTTTCATCCTTCAGTAGTCTTGAACAGAAATCCCCAATTTCAGTCTTGAAAATTAGAATTCAAGTTTTTCACACAAAAAAAGCCAGCCCCCTCTGAAGGAGACCAACCCCCTCTGAAGTGAGCTGAATCTTTTTGTTTTAAATCCCTTCCACCTGTTTTCTTAGATTTAATTTCAGACATCCCTATCTAAAGTTTTACAATTTGAGGTGATCACTACTTTATAGCATATAAAAAGCATGGGGGTTTTGCTGTCAACATTTGACAGCTTATAAACAACTTGGAGAACAAAGCTTTAAATTGCATCAACAGTAATTAGACTTTCTTCTCTATGGTGGTACTATGATGGAAATAAATAAATTTTATGTGGCAAACTCCAAGAACATGGAACTACTTTTTAGAGATCTGTTTTCCAGGAAACACTTCTTCACATTTTCTCACAAGGTTTCGATTTACTTATTAATAATTTTTGTTTTATTGTGTTTTCCCACCAACAGTTTAGACTGTTATTGTGAAGGGACCAATGTCCAATGCAACACTAGTTCTGTCTCTTATGGAAATTACAGTGACCCTCATTTGCATGTACATACCAGCTGTCTTTACAGGCAGAAGACAATTATACCTTTCAGTTCATGCAGAAAATCTTGAAATGAAGGAACTGGAAATGACATGATAACACTTCATCTCTTTTTGATCTTTCTTCTTATTTTTAAAAATATATTTACAAGCTGAAAATTATCAAGAATATAAAAGTAACAACTAGTGTACATGAAAAAGGGAAATTAAACTTAACATTTGTATTCCCACAGACTGTCTGTTATTGCTGTAAGAGCAGAAAAGCTTCTTTATTTAAACCAGTCTGCACAGCAATAATTACAGAAAAAATTTCCTTGTAACTTGCATGTTGCTTTTGAAAAATGTTGTATTTTAATTGTGTGCATCAGATGCATCAATTTGGGGATTACCATCAGGTTTTTAGAAATAATATTCTTTATAGTGGCTCATTTCTATCTTTAAAAAAAAAAATCAGCTTCTTGCCTAGAGCATTAAATCCCATCTTGCTGTGCAGCGACTGCAGTGTTGTTCTGCATTTCTAACAGGAATGAAGTAAAATATTCCACAACACTTTAGTCATCGATTTTAATGACAGCAGGTTCTATGCAGATGACTGGCCTACTTTTGCACTATGTTGTGGTTTGGCTGTGTGCCATTCCTTTTCACAATGATCCATATGAACTCTTCTAAGGCTATTTTAATGTAAAATGTAGATGGAAGCCAACAACTGGAATGGTAGAGACTTTGCAAATTTTAGTTTTGCTTTATATAAGAAATAAGTAAAGCATGGTATTTCAAATCTGATGTATTGGCTAAGAACGTGGTGTGGACAAATTTATGGGCATTTTGTAATTCAGGCATCACATCTATTTCTTTTATGATGAGGACAGCTGTATTTGAAATTACAGTGACAGTAATTACAAGTTCTAGATTACCTGATGCACAGCAGAGCCACGGCTTTTATGTTGTGGTCCCAGGAGGACAAGAGCTGAACCTGAATGAATAAGGTTTGCTCTCTCTTACTTCAGTATGTGGCAATGAATGATTCGCACTACCATTAAGAGAGTATCTTGGTGGGAAAATGAAATTAATGTTTCCAAACATTAACATAAATTAAACGGAAGAGGTAATAGATTGATTTAAAAACAAATGAGTTTATTCTAGCATTAATTTGAGGTGCAGTGATTGCAGAGGAGCTAGTAAGGGTGTCTATTACATAAACTGAATGTAAAAGTCCCATCAGCTGCCCCAGATGGTAATTAAACTTGAGCCAGACAAACCCATGCCCTTTCTAATCTCTGTTGGCTGGCTGTAACACACTTGCAGCATGAATCTCTTTCAAACAGATCATTTATCTTTAAGTTTGTCTTCAGAGATTTGTATGTGTCCTGCTCTAGCTGTAAACAGGAGACAAACAAACAAAAAATCCTGGTTACCATAAAACAAAACCTGAAGTCAGTCCTATGCTTGTGTCTGCAGGCATATACAAAGGTCTTAGTAGTATGTGAAAACTTGCAAAAACAGGATGCAAGTTTGTTTCTGAGAATTGAAGTAGACCTTTTTAGATACTTTTTCAAGGTTTTTTTTCATTCTGATTCATGTGATGATGCACACAATATGGATTTGTATCTATTGGCATCCTAAGGAGACTATTTATCATGCAACTGTTATTTAAGACTTATGATTTACTGTTTCACTGATTATGTTTGTTAGCAGTAATACAAATGTTTCTTTTATCAGATGGTGGGGCAGTGCAGCCTCCAACTAAGGGAGCTGCCCAACAGCAAACCTTCACGTGCTATGGGGATCATGCGCTACACTGAGTGCTGCTAGCAAGCATCTGAAGGGAAAGTTCCTCCTCTTTTTGCCTAGTAAACCCAAACCTGGAGGCGGCGGCGGGGGGGTGGGACTGGGTGATTAAAAAAAAAAAAAAAAAGCTGCAATACTGCACTCCAGCTACAGTAAAGTGTGTTTGAAAATGGGCTGCAATATGATATTGAAAGACTGACGAGTGCTGATAAGTTACTTTAATGTTACTGTGCCCACACTGCAATATGGGAATTGGAGTAACATGACTAATGTCACTGGAATGCAGTGCTGCCACAGGGTTGTTTGGGGGACTCGTGATTAATGCTTTGATCTTTATCTAGAACTTCATTGGGAGTAGCAGGTTTTGGTCATGGGGTTGAGTGGCCACATCTCTCTGGCAACTTCTTTCTGAGCAGCAACCCAGTTCTGAGGTCTGACTGGCAGTCTGACTCACATCTGGAGTAGAAATGTGTTGTCTTGGATGCCTGTTGGTCTCCTTTGGGGTGCAAAGGGGAAAAGGAAAAGGGATAGTCTATAGTTGGAGGTCCGTGCAGCTCTGTTTGGACCCTGGACATAGTACCAGTATAATACCCATCACACATGGGATCTGTCTAGAGCTGGTCATTAAAGGACATTGCATGCTTCAGTGATTTCGTTTCTGTGAAAAGAGTAGTGGATTATTCCAGTGGGAATAGTTATATGGAATTTAAGTTTGAATATATTTCTTGGATCTATTTGTGCTTTGTTATTTTTGAATATATTTACAAATTATTTAACAGCTGTGGGGGCGTGGTTTGTCCATTTTTTGTTTTTTTTGGTTTTGGGGTTTTTTTTAAATGTGTGTAGGCCTCTTCTTTGCAGAAAAAACTCTATTCCTTGAAGCAGGCCTCACCTTTTTCTCCATACTGTGGTGTCTAAAGAAAAAAAAACTTGGAATTGAAAAGCATCTTTAGGAATATTTTAGGCTGCCTGTATATGAGGGATCAAGTTCTAATGTGAATGATGGTATTAGAAAATGCAAAAATACTAATTAGCCAAGATAGTTTGTTTGTGCTGTAGTTTAACCAGGATATGGCCAAGTGTATTCCTTATAAACTACTCCTGCCAAAATTTGGACTTACATAAGGAATAGCGGTGGTGAAGTGTATATGTGTAGGTGTTTCTGTGACTGTGGCTTTGATTATTTTTAGGCACACTTAATACATTTACATTTTAGATACATTTAAAAGCATCATTCTGTAGTGGCTAGGTGGAATACAACAGTTTCTGGAAACTTACTTCTATGCATACAGTTTATCTTTTTTGGGGATGAGGTGAGTTGATACAAGGGGAACAGGGCAGAAGCAGTGAGAAGATGTGAAAGGAATGTGACAGGAAGGATGTGAGGACTTTACATTGTGTCACCTCATTCCTGCCTCTTCATATGACAATACAAGGCCAGTTGCATTTCATTAAGAGCTTTAGAAAAGGCAGCAAAGTGGGTTCAGGAGCTGTGTCACTATTATTTCCTTTAAGCAGCAGCAACTTCCTGCATTCCTACATTGCACTTCATGTAAAGGAAATTAGGGACAATGAAATGGTCTGTGTTACCTTAAGTACAAAATGACTATTCCTCATTTCCATATTGCTGCTGTCCAGAATAAGTTTCCTTCACACTGACCTCGCTTTATTCTCAGATAAATACAGAACATGACTTCTTTCATCCATAGATGCATAGATGATGGAACCCATTAAGTCAGTTAGCAGTTTTGTAACAGTAGGAAGCAGTGGTTATGACATTGTGTGTATGTGTGTGCGAACAACATCACAGTTGTAAAAGTAAATCCTAATATACATAAAATTAAATGGAAATATATAAATACAGAAGAAGTACAAAAATGCTTGAAAATTTAATCTTTTTGGTGTCTTGACATATGCAGCTAAATAGTGGCAGGAAAGCCTAGTCACAAGTGAGATTTTTCATTGAAACATTCTTATGTGCCAGTAAAAGTATGAATTTGTTTGGTCTTAGGATCTATGTGAAATTTATCAGGAGTGCCAGAGTTCTGAACCTGGTATGAATTTGAATCAGGAGGAAGCATAGATAACTTTATTGTGGAACTAATTACAGGAGGCAGCGTTCATTCTAGAGTTTATTTGATGCCGAGATCTGGCTCAGATGTCCCTTGAAGATGCATAATAGGTAGTATGTACCAGGGGAAAAATAACTCATATCCTTTCCTCTTCCTTGCACTGATAAGGAAAAAATCACCGTACAAAGGAAGGCAGTGCTGCAGTAACACTATAATTAACTACATTAACATCTGCTAACAGTCATGGAAGAAAAGGTGGTTTTTATTAAAAAAAAAAGAAAAAAAAACCCAAACATTGCCTTCATAACAGAGGGTGTGTATCTAAACACTATTTTGTCATGCAAAGAGTGAAGACAATACAGTATGCTGAGAAATAGTTGAGGGAAATATTTTATTACATCAATAAAAGAACATGAGGGTCCAGTTACAGTAAGGGAGATGTGCTTAGGTTTTATTCAGATGAAGTCTAGAAGAACATATCTGCACAAATATATAGATGTGCATGTATATGGAATGTGGTTCTAATTTTCTGCTTTTCCCCTTTCTTCATCTTACCAGTTTTTGTTTATGGATACAAAGAAGAAAAGCTTTTGTACATTGTGATAAATACTAAAAAGTCAGCAGTTATTAAAGTTGGAGGAGATTGTCAGACCTTGGGTGCACAGGCCCTGGAGAGGAAAGAAAGCTAAGGCACACTGGGGCTCTAATGAGTAGGTTGAAAGAAATTTGTTATTTGTGTCCCACTTCAGAGGCTTGCTAGTCCAATTCAGTTGTGTTTTGTGACCTGTGGCTGCTTGAGCAAATACTTGGATTTACTTCTAAGGTAGAGATGAACCAGACTGTGTTAAATGTCAAATGAAATGTAGAACCATTGGGAATAAAGAAGTTTTACAAAATTGGGCTGTAAAGAACAGTGTGTATCAGTTTGGACTGACAAAAGACGCTGTTAGTAATAGCTGCCCAAAAAGACATCAGAGGAGCTTCTTACTTTAAAGAGCTAGACAGAAAGAATTGTGGCTTTCCAGCAGTCTGTGAGAACCTGGCACAGAATACCATCTTCACATCACAAAACACCACAGAAACTAAAAGGGTAAAGATGGGCAGAATTAAATACTTGCTGAGAGAAACCTAAGCACCTGGAAAACACAATATGGAAGTTGCCAAAGATGCATATAGTGGCTAAAAGATTCGGTAGACAGACACATATAGATTCTCTTTTATCATAAACCACTATAATTAGGAAAGCTGTAGCAATATAATTCTGTAATCTGCAATAATACTGCATTAGAACCTGAAGAGAAATCAACGTGAAAGGAGACATGCCATATAATGTGGGAGTGTGCATCTTGTTTATATTTTTAGAAAGGTATTTTATACTGTGTGCCACTGCTGTATTATAGTTGGGGAATTGTTTGGTATTTAAAAACTTCATCTTGTGAAAGATATTTAGTGACATATAAGATATATTCTTACCTTTCACCATATATATGATACAAATAGTGAAAAGTAAGGATAAAAGCATAGCTTAATACTTTGTCTCAGCTTATCCTGTGTGTCGTATCAGAAAATTCAGTGTGGGGGAAAAAGGTATAAAATCTTAGTCACCGGGAAAGCAAAATTTCAAGGAGATTAATGTTCAAGTTAGAGAGACAGAATGCTTAAAAGACTTGCTAATCTGCAAGAGTTCTGAAAGCGCTGTCATAGGCCATCACACATTTAGATATATTTTGAAGCTCTGGTGATAGCAAAGTTAGAATACCTGGGTTTTAGAAAAAGTGTTTTGTTGTTATTGCGAATGATCCAGGCAATTTTAGTCGTCTTATTTTGACTGCAGCAACAAGCAAGGCTTTGGAACAAATCTTGAAGGAGGAAATTATAAGATATAATTACTTATTGAGTATATTACAAAAAGGTAATGAAAAATGGAACAAAATGCAGCATGGTTTTAGCAAAGATCAATAAGACTACATCGATAGCTTTTTATGTACAGCTGCTTTCTAGATAAAGCAAGAGTGGTAGGAAGGAATTCATCTGGGTTTCCGTACAAAATGACAACACTGCAAATTACTTACCTGAAGAAGAAAATTACTGGTGGTTTTGATAAGGGACACCGTCACATTATTTCTCTTCCACCAAAGAGGAACAGCTTCATTTTGGTCTACTTCTACGTAGTGTTGTGATAGGCTTGGTCAGGCTATGGAAGTTTATTGCATAATTAATGCAAGACTAGAGCTGGGTCCTGACCTTTGTCCTGACCTTAGTGTTTGCAGGGCTTGACCTTTTCATCACCAACTGAAATTTTCAGTAAACTTTTGTCTTTTTTTTATTATAATAGAATTTCAAAATTAGGAACTAGGCCGGCATTGAGAGTTCATTCATCAGGACCAAGGTTTGCATTAATCAGTTTTTGACCTGACTGCTTCAGCTTTTTCCAGCATGATTTGTGCAAGTATGGCATATGATTAAGTAATCTTTTAACACACCATTGGGGGTATGATGAACTTGGTGTTGTTGCCATGTCTCATAGCCAGGACAAGTGGACCAAACCGTTTCAAAGTACAACTTCTTGGTTTGATCATGGCACACTATAGATAAAGAGTGAGATAGGTTTTTTGAAAACTGTTTGTTTGTAACATCCTTTCAGGGGTGGCTTTTTTTACTTCATTAAATCTGGGATTTTTTCCTTGTCACCTTTGGTATTAGGGAATCCCATTTTCAAATTTTTGCCAGACCTCTGCTTTTTCCACCAGAGCATTCCTGGAAGAATCTCAGTGGCATTTGTACGAGGTGCCACTTTTCCCTGTGCGCACTGTGGTGGCCCCAGGGGCAGCAGCAGCATTCTCTTGCCAGCGGTAGCTTGTGCCCTTCCTTCCAAAAGGGAGCACACACACGTGTTCCCTGGCTTTTTTTGGGATGTCTTGAGCACTTGAAGCTGTTAGCATTATGTGATTCTCTTTCTGTAACAGTGTAGTGGGCTGCTTGTTCTAGCTGAGCGAGTTGAAATCTCAATGATACGGTTATTCAAGCTCTCTTGCACAATCTGGAATCTGTTTAAATGATTAGTGATAATTGTGGGGCTAAAATAAGGGGAAAAAATTACTTGCTTGAGTTGCACAGGGGTTGATATATTGTGGTTCTAACTTAGAGCTAGTCAAGAGTGTTCATGTAAAATTTTTAACAGTCAAGAGGGTACTAAAAGACGGGGCAGTATAAAGGGAGGGAGGCAGAGATGCCAAGAGATTCAGACAGCTTGGAAAAAGTAGAGCATGGTGTTTACTGTGATAATCAGATACAGGACTGACAGATGTGAAATTAATAATTGATAGTTTTATTCTAGTTGTTTAAAGAGCCTATGAATATAATCAATCCATCAATCAATGCTTTCTTCACTGGAATTTAATAAATATATATTTCTGACTTTGAAATTACATTGAACTCTGTTTAGGCAGGCATAGAAAAATGGGGGTTCAGGGGGAGACAGTGTTGATGTATGTCTTTTTCTTAATTCTCTTGTTTAGCCAGACTTTCTGCTTTTGATTTCTGAATTTAAGATGATATGCGGGTTCAGTTCATGCCTTCCATGTGAACAGAGCCAGGAAATCTGGAGACAGAACATGAGAGAAGAAAGGACAATCCTCTCAAGCATTTCCACACATCTCTAACTTTGGTAGTGTTCTAAATACTAAAATATAATATATAAATATATTTTAAAAGAATAAATTAATATATATTATATATAATATGATAATATACAATATAAATATATAAAGAAATCAATATGTAACCTCTGGGTTTTTTTCCCTTAGAAACATATGTATGTGTACAAGCAGTTAATGCAGATATTAGCTATTACACTGATAATAAAAACAAAAGGAAATATCTTTATGACAGAATTATAGAAATTTGTACCATAACCCTAGACAGTGACGAGTTTTGTAATTTTTATGGTTTATGTTGCCTAGAAATTAAACTTATGACATACTTTACTTTGTGTTTATTCATAGTGAAAGGATTCAATTTTGGGGTTGTTTTTGTTTTTGTTTTTATTTGTGAAAACATGTATGCAGGCCTGTTGCTTGGTGGGTTTTCCATGTTTTATGTAACCAGGCTGTGAGAAAACTGTCATGTGGTTTTAGGAAAGTATCTGTCAATGAAAATTCAATCCCTTTTAAAAAAAAAAAAAAAAAAAAAGAAAGAAACAGCCAAAACAACCTCACAGGAGGAGAGATCTGGAACAGTTTCCCAATCTAAATCAGCAGAGGATTAGAAACTCTGCAGTGAAAAAGAACAATAAATGAAGTCTCTAATCCTGGAATATTGGGCAGAATCTCCCAGGTCAGGCTTCAAGCAAGCAAGAGACTAAATTAATTTATTTTTTTTAGTGCAAATGTATATTTAATATGCATTTATGCAGGACTTGGGATTGTTACTTGATGAGAAGAAGAGATGGTAGAGTACCAATTTCCAGTTCTGTTTCATTCCCCAGGTTCCACGTGCACGTTTGAAAACCTCTTCTTTCTCAGCGGTCACATGTTGCATATTATATTTAGGCTGACCGGTATAGATTAGCTGAAAAACTTGAAATTTGAAAAGATTATGAAATGAAAGGAAAACATCAAAGAAATGTAATACTTTTGATACTTGAAATATCAATTTTATATGTGAAATAGTAGTCACTCCGTGCTTTGTATATTTGAGACCTAGGAAAGTACATTAAACAGTAGAAGGTGAAAATGAAATGACTGAT
>NW_008825216.1:668729-673381 GCF_000699105.1 Pygoscelis adeliae | reverse complement strand
TCAGCAAGCTTTCGCTGTGTAGTTTGGGGGAATACGATGAATGAATAAAACTTGTACTGTAAACTATTTAAGAAAGGACATGTAGTTGCAATTACTAGCTCATTTACAAGTAAGCATATATGGAAGTCTTTGCAGTCTTTCTGTCTCTTGGACATGTTTGTCCTCTTCCAACATTCTGGTGAACGTTTGGTGCTGCACGGTTCAGGTGTTTTGCCAGATGATTTAGGCCTGATTTAGCAGTGGTGTTGATGGTAGTATATGTAGAAAAGGAGACAAGACAAAAATTGGAAGGAAGGTATGTTTTAGGGATATATGCAGCAGCAGATATCTGAATTACAGTATTTCCTAACTTTTGAATGCCGTAGAAATCAGCTTTTCTTTTTCCCCATTTTCTGCTCTCTGTTTTTTTTTTTAATTTATATAACTATGTTCACAATTGTAATCCTTTGTGAATTGAAAACCCATAATAAGACTACAACTGCCTCTTTACATTTTGTAAGACTAATAGAAAACATATTCTAAGTGGAAGTACATCACTTTGTCTACATCGTCTTCCTTTTCCTTTTTTTCCTGTCCTAACTCCCAAAAATAGAGCATTGCCTACAGTACTTTTGGCTTCAAAGCTTATGAAGTATCTTTGCTGTGTGAGCATTTATGATCTCACTGAAGTCGGGGGTCGGAGGAAGAGTAAACTGGGGAAAAGAGGACAAGCTGATTTCATTTTTTGAAGATGTAAGCAGTGTGTGCATGAGTCACTGTTAGCCCTTGACGTGACTCCGAGTAGGGTGTTCAGGACTGATATTACACTGAAGCCATTCACTCTGCATTAGGAAAAATTAAAACTGAAAGGCAGTCTCCAGTCTGTATATGTTAAGATGTGCTGATGCAGCTTCTGTACTGATGGTGAAAGTGTGGTGTAGTGGTCTCGTTGTTAGAAGAGAGAATCACGGGAGACCAGCAGAAGGGGGAGCTTTTGGAGTGTAACTCATTTGGATCATTAGTCTCAACTTGTGCTTACTGGCAGCTGTGCTCCCGGGCTTTTGCAAATGCAGTGTAAGGAGGATAGGAGACACACCTTTAAAGATAAATGTGAGGTTATAACAGTGCGATCCTCAGGGAAACATTATTGCAAGCTCTGCCATAGAGCAGGGCCTCAGTGCATGCATGTGTGGCTTTTTGGTATGCCGGTGACTACTGTAGTTTTCTCCTGTTTCTCTCTTCCATTTGTCCCTCTCCCTCTCCTCAAAAACTAAGCAAATCCAAAGCCAACAACAACATGCTCATGGTATTGCTAGTTCTCAAGGATTTTACTGCTTACCTTGTTGCTCTTTGAAAGGTTGGTCGTCTAAGCAGATTGGACAGGAAAATAGCAATAATGTGAATTCACTGAGTTGGGATTTGCCTGTATTTCTCTGTGGACAGTCCTGAACGTGCTTTCAACATTCAATAATTCCATAGGCAATCAAGTGTAAGGCAAACCCGCATTTCAGAAGAGTGTAGATCCTTAGTTTTAGTGTCTGCCTGAGGAGAAAAAAGGTTGCCCTGGTATATAAGGTAACTGTAATAGAAAGACCAAATGTGCTTCCTTCTAAAATAGGCAACCTCTCCCATCAAAAGTGACTCATAGTCCATACTATGTCATGACAGACAAGGTAGTTCAGGTTATCAGGACTGATGGCCAAGGTCTGTAGCAGTTGCTGCCATATGGAAGGAGGCATAATACATACACACAGACACCTCTCCAGGCCGAGGGAGAATCTGTGGCTGTGTCAGGCCAGTACTGAGTGGGATTATTATATTAAATTATTATATGCATATTATATAATATATAATAGTTAATATTTTAGAATATTTCATTATTGTATGAAATAATATTTGTAGAATGACTTTTGGTGAGGTAGGCTTCCTTTCTCCCTCCACCTTGCGTTTCAGTAAATATGGTTGCAGTAAATCTAAAGTTGAAAATGATAATTCAAGAATACAATTACCTACATTTTTTCAAAGAGGGAGACAGTATGAATGGAAACCATACTGGGAGTTGTGAATTTTAATTCTGCAGTGAATAGCTTACACGTTCTACAATTGTTCATCAAAACCACCTCTGGCAACAATGTTACTCAAGTCTTGGTCATAGTGATAGGATGAAGACCTATAATGTCATACAGGAGATCATAAGATAGTGCTTCATCTTAATGAGAACGGGAGGAAGAGGCAGATGACATGGAGGTGGAGAACATAGAATTTGGAAGCTGAGCCAGAAGACCTAGGCTGAGCTATGGCAGCAAAAGTATCACAAAATACCCACAGAAGGCCAGAGTACCTGATACTTCCAAACTTAATTTCGTGTTCCCATTCTTTTAGTTAATTAATTGTGTAATCCTTTGTAAGAAAAGAAAAAAATCTTTTTATCCCTTACTGGGATTTAATAAGTCATTCTAAGCTCCTAAAAAATAACTTATGAGTTTATAGGCATCTTATTTGCTGGAGGGTTTTGGCAAGATCCTCAGAATACTGGTTTGACCTAAGGCTGAAACTTAACTGCAGTTCTTCTCTAATTCAGAACTTGATGCGCCTCCCATCCCCCGCCAAACTAATACTTAGGGGAAAGGTAAGATAGGCTCCAGGAACTTCATGACCTGGGATTTCTGGGAAGAAAAGTTGTTGAAAATATTAAAAAATGGGAACTCTTAACCTTCTAGGAAAAAAAAAAGTGTGCTGAGAGATCCTTTTTCTTTACCAATTTTATGGCACATAAAGACAACCAAGAGAAATTACATTTTAATCCCTGTAACAGAAATCAGCTGATCATTTAATAATTCTGAAATCATTAATCGTTTAATTATTCCAGGTTACTTGCAACCATCTTCACCTATTGAGAACACATTCAGGTATTACCTCATGTAAGTTACAAATATGAGGTGATTAATGATGTCTGAGGAAAAAGGCTGTTCTTGCTGCATTTTATTTGTAAACCAAAGATGAAAAATTGTAGCTCAAAATCTTGCAGTTGAAGTTGACTGGAATTTAGCCTATGCATTAAACATGGCTGTGATTTTGGTTTTGCTGTTTAAGGAATAGATTCAGGGATTAATATTGTAGAGTCAATTTCATGCATATAGACACAAAGTCATTTTAATTTGAATTAATTCCAAGCATGTGTAGTGCAGATAGGCGGGGTGCTGGCAAACCATTTCTAGTTCCAAGCAAAAGTAGTTAAAAGTCTGGAGTCCAGTGTTAAAGAGGTATTTTGCTATACGTAAACAAAAATATAGCCTTCATCTTGCCCTGAATCAAAATCATAAATGTGATTCCTGATGAGAGGAACAAACGTCTCTTGCTTTGACATCAGTGCAGGCGCAGGTAGGGTCAGAGGGCAGCGAGGCAGGGGCGGATTTGGCACCAGCCTCCTTGGGCCACAAAGGACTTTGGAGCTGGAATGCTTCTGCTGTAATGACAACTGGCTTTTACTTGAAAGTAGGTGAAAGAGAAATATCAGATGCCTTTAACAAGGGAGGAACTACTTCTTAGTAAGCGGTGGCTTTCAAATGTTGTTCTCCCATGTAAAATAGCTTTAGCCCTGTCTGGAACTACAGTGCCGCAGCCACTCCATCCGTGGGCAGTGCAGCACCGCGTGGTGTTGCCTCGAGGAAATGAGTAACATTCTCAAGTATTGACACACTTTCTTTTGGTAGGGTTTACCTCCTCACTCCCTTTTAAGGAAAATATGTATTATCCTTTCTATAACTTTGGCTGGTTTTTATGTTTGATAAGGGGTGGGTGGTTCTGACGCTTGTAATGACCATTCAATTTGATGATAAGCCCTAGCTGGTTAGCTCTAAAACTGGGCAATATATTTAGAACAGGCTGTTAAGCCACTGAAGTAAACGCTTTAAACATATAACCCATTTATTGTTGATACAGATATTTTTTTCACAGCAGTTTTCAGTGAAGCTATTTCTGTATGCATTGAAAATTGAACTTTTTTCAGCTTGCATTTGGTAAAATGTGTTAACTGAACTGGCAAAATGTATTTCTGTAATTCAAATTTCTGTGTCTATCCTCAGGTCTGAATAGCAATTGTAAGGAACACACAAGCTGTGTTAGAGAACAGCTTTATCCGAACATTATTACCTTTGTGTTGAGAACTCAATGTGTATCTGATGGAAAGGACAGCTTAATTGTACTAAAGTTAGTTTCAGATAAATGATTGATTCCTTTAGGTTAAAAAGTACTAGCTAATATCACTAAATAATTTTTACTACCCTATTTATTCCAAGACTGATAATACACTGTAGAGAACGCTTCAGGCTCAAATGGACAAAATGACATGAGTAATGCAGAGTACAGTAAGAGAAATTAAGTTTATTAATGACTTTTTTTACGTATATACTTATTCTATATTGTTTGAATGCTAAAGTATGTTTAGACAATGGTTAATAATCACTAAGCAACGATAGTTAATAACCACTATACAAATTAAACTGCAACTGAATGGCAGCTAAGATTCTGAACAAAGTATTTGATCTTGAGCAAGACTGTTAAGAAGTGCTACAAAAATTAGCAAATGAATGGGTGGATTAAGGAAAAAAAAGGCCTCATTTCCTGTTCTGTTTTTCATGGGTGGTATTCCTGTTAACTGGGTTAAAGCAAAA
>NW_008825216.1:652888-668542 GCF_000699105.1 Pygoscelis adeliae | reverse complement strand
TCTTCTGGTGTATTTTCTTATTATTTTTTCTTCCGTGCATTTTAGATAAATATAAAGCATTGACTTCCCCATTTATCCTCATCACTTGCAGTCTCTCATTTAACTAGACAACTTCCCATGTTGTTGAACTTCAGTCAGTGATATAAGGTGCTATTATGGTAATATGATGTGCTTTGCCCCAGAAATGCTAGCAGAAATGCTACATATTGGTGCTCCGGTGTCTGTGCTGTCAATCTTGTACTCTTATTTTTTTCTAAAACTTGCTTACACAGCTTAACCTCAGTATTTATAGCTAGGAGAATCCATTTATTGCAGTAAGAGGGTAGTAGCTAGGGTTTTTTTAGTGGTCTTTTGCAACACCACTAAGCATTGGCAACTACAACCCCAAAGAAAAATTACTAAAACAAATCACAAAAAGTCTGCCTGCAGATAGCTCCTTATTTGTGCTTCGCTTCCATGGTTTCATACTGCTGCCTTTCTTCATGTAGGGGATTGCTGTACATTGCTGCAACTGGGGTAAATTGGTGTTAAAAATCACAGACAGTAAGAAAGCCCGTCTTCAATTAATTAATGACTTTGAAGATTTAACAACTGAACTGTATCTTTAGCTAAATAATGGGTTACACTGAATAAGCAATTCACCACCTTACAGGTGGTGAAACCAAGGAGCAGAGGCAAACTAATCAGCAAACATAACAAAACTTGTGTATCTTACACGTTTATCCCCAGCTTATCCCCTTGAATGTACTGAATTGTGCCTAATAAAAGACTAGGAAACTTGGACTAATAATTCAGAATTATCAGATCTTCAGATGTGGAGAGGAAAATCTTAGAAATAATTTCTAACATTTTAATGTATTGTTTATTTTAGGCTGTATTGCCACAGGATGTTAAAATAATACAGAAACTTTGGGCTAAATGTTGCTTACAATATCCTTTTTAAATTGCATCCAGATGTTTAAAAAAAAATCTTTTTAGTATGTTCAAAAAGCCTGGGAAATTTTACATTTTTAATAAAATCAACATTCAAACAGAAATCTTGCATTTATATGTAAAAAACAGTATTATTATCATCATCATTATTATTATTGTTATTATTACTATTATTTTAAATGACACTGAAATGCTGTCTTAATGCAGTATGGTTTTTTTCTGGAAAATACCTTTGGCTTCCAGTGAGTGGGTGGAAAAAACAGACTATAGAAACTGTTTTAGGTACAAATTGTATTCACAGCTAGTTCATACTAAAACGTGAAATTAACTTTATTACTCTGTCTGCCTTTTCTCTTCCTGTAGATCTATTTCACCTCTTTATTTATATCCTGTAAATCTGAACTTTGGCATCTTTTGACATTTTAGATCTTAATCAAGCAATTTTAATATTCTTAGAAAGTAGATTTTACTACAGCCTGCATATATAACTAACTTTTGTAGTCTCTTTCTGGCTAACTGCACACAGCACAAAGGTCTTTCAAACCTCTAGCACTGCCTCCTGTAATATACTTTATAACATATACCCTCCTTTCATGCTCTGGTGCGATAACAAAGAAAACACTTTGATCATGAAATCTGGCCCTGTAATAGGAATAAGTCTCTTTTCTCACTCTTCAAAAGTTTTACTTCTCTGAATTGCTGCTTGTGGCACTGCATTTTAGTTTGGAGCACTCTGCTGCTCTGGAGCTGTATTAAATACTATTTGAAACAGAACAGTTATCAGGGTTTTTTTTGTTATTATTCTTTTATTGAGAGTTTCTCCAAAGAAAGAGAGCACAATTTCTTAAAGACTATGATCATTTTATGATTCAAAAAACAAAGGCTCATTCCAAGAGTTGGGAGACTTGATTCTATAATAACTTTGTGTGACACCCTTGGAAAAAGTTACTTCATTTCTTGGTAATATCTTGATTTTCCCATCAGGACAAATGTGTAATATAAATAAATAGGAAATTGATGCTACAATATCATCTCATGGTTTTTGTTCCTACTCCACAGTGCAGCCAACACGATGTATATTTTCTTGAATATCCTAATTAATCAGGCTACAGATCAGTTCAAATTATTATATAGAAATATTTTATATTAAAGACTTGTTATCAGATACTTTTCTCAAGAATTCTTTTTTTATTCCATATTTTTACTTCTAATAGTTGAGATTTTCAATACACATTGTAATGCCTTAATCTTTGTGTCCCGTAGATAGCTACAAATTCTTATTGATCTGTGTCATCACCTTGGCAGGACGAACACTGCTGGAAAAGCTCTTCAGCCAGCACAAAAATGCACCACAAGAAGAAGCGGAAAAACTATGTTCTCGCATTATTGCAATGGGTCTTTTGCTTCCTTTCACTGACTGCTTCAGAGAACCATGTAATCAGAGTGCCCAGCAAAGCACACCCACGTTTGATGTAAGTACTGAAGACGTTATCTTTTGTCTATTTTGCCAAGCAGCACATGATTTATCAATGGCTCATCAGTCCTGAGAGGATTCTGTTAGTCCTTTTAATGAAAATTGCCCTTATGAGAGTGGCCAGGCATTTTTTCTGAGCTCAGGTGTGTACACTTTTGTATCCAAGTAATCGTAAGTTTTAAAAGGTTCTCCCATAACTTGATTTCCTAACTTTTTGACTCATATCTTAGTCTGCTATACTGTTGTTTATCCATTGTTTTCATTAAATCTTTTTCTTTGAATCAAAGTGCTCTGTAGGACTAAGAACGTTTCAATCCAATAGCTGCTTTACCAAAAATATAAATTAAAGGAACAACAGAAAACAGCATGTCGCAAAACTTTACAGAACCCAAACAGGATGTCTATGCTAGATAATTTTTTCCCCCTGAAAAGCCTTTTGATACAAAATAGTGCAGAGGTCAGTGCAAATTTGCTGGCATTCCAGCTACAGTGTTTTCTGTGCCTTTGGGCTTTCTGGCCAGAGTGCTGTTATTGGTGGTGTTTGCATACCCGTTACAAAACTGTGGTGTAGACATCACCTGACACACTTTTCCTTCCTTTTGGATAATGAATTTAACATTAGGATGTCTTTCTATTGTATGATACTGTATAACCCATGAAGTTTTACAGTGACCTTATTTTTATGATCCTTGCCATCAAATTTTATCTTTGACACTTCTTTGTACTGGTTTATGTGACTGAAGATAATAAGGGTTTTTCTCTTCACTAATTAACTCAAAATAGTGTACAAATTTTAACTAATCTACTTAATACCTTACTGGTATAGTTAAGATCATACTTATTCTATACATTAAGCTGAAGCTTGATTAGAAATACTTAAAAAATGATTGGCATAGATATGAGAGAATGAGTCTTTTTAACTCTTTAAAGCTTTCTCATCTTTCCTGAAGAATGGTTTAACACAACTGGTGAAGGGAAAATGGGTAGAATAAATTTGTCCGATGAATTCTTAAAACAAACAAGCTTTCCTAGATAACCTAGCCTATCTACAAAATCATTCCATGATCCCTCTAACAGTATTCAACCTTTATGGTTTGTTTTTTTTTTTAAAACAATGTTTAAAACGTTTTCAAACTGTTTTTTGAAATTAATTGAAAAATGGAGTGTGACTATAAAACCGAAGTCATTCAGGCAACTTACACTTTCAGATGGTGTGTGATTTTATGTGGTTAAATATACTCAATAAAGTTACTGGAAAAGACACATTTTTTATTTTTCAGGTTGTTTAAAACAGTCTGGCAATGTTTTCAGTTCTCCTGGTTTTACCATATATTCAGCTAATCTCTTCTGTAGAGTATTGAATACAATATTCTTTTCAAAAAAGTTTATCCTTACTTATAAACAGATTTTATCAAATTAAAAGTTTGGAAAGAAGCAGAAGAGGCTCTTTTGTTAACTGGTATACCATGCTTTGTCTGAGTAAGAGAATTATTCTACTTATCTTTCATTGACTGTATCCAAGAGGACGGACTTTCTGAAAAGAAACTGTAACCTAGCCTAGTACCATGTGAACAGTGTGTCAAAGTCAGCAATTTAAGATATTGCTGTCTTAGCAGTGATCTTAATTTGAATTGGACTATCAGTAAGCCACAAATGCTCTGTTACTATTTTTCTGTATAAGTCCCCTTAATAGATCATGCTCCTGTAAAACAATGTCAGAAGTGGTGTAAAGTCCCATGTATGTGTATGCAACTAGTAGTGCATCCTACTTCAAAGGAGCGTACATCTGTCTTGAACACTAGGATCTCAACAACTGAATTTCACATGGTACAAAGGTGAGAGCTGCTGCTATTGAGTTTGGGAGTATGCTTCTGCTTCAGCCTTGGTGACCACAGTACAGGAACACCTACCTGTTTATTCATTACACGCCCTACAAAGATGAAAATATTTAGAACTTGAAGTATAAACCCTAGTGGCTGAGAACTTCAAAATTGGGCTTCTCCTAGCTGATTTTGCTTCTTAGAGTGAGGAAATTATTATCTTACAGAAAATAAATGCTAACAGTTATGTAAGGAAATGAAACAATTAGCAATTAGTGTGAAAAAACTTATGGTGGTGCTGTATATTACCTAAAAAAAGATATGTAAGATCTGTGACTCATTTCCCCTCTTGATCTCTCTCCATGTCTGTACTTTGCTTTTTTTCTTATTTAGATTTTCTTTTTTTTTTTAATGCATTAGAACAGGATTTTAATGTTGATCTAACCATTGATTTCAAAGACAGAGGAATTAGACTAGCCTTAAGTAATACTTATATTTCACCCATCTAGAATGAGGAGATACATCAACTTTGACCTTACTCCAAAATTGGGAGCATAGCCAGTCCCATATTCTTCCTTCATCTCTGAGTTCATCAGATGTGCCTCCAGTTCCATCCTGGATTGCCTCCAGTTTGGCTGGTGTCCTTTTCACTCAGCTGAAACTGCCATCAGCAAAGCTGCTGTAACCCTGTCCTGGTCCCAGCCAGGTTTGTCTGCCACCTCACTGCCCTTCCTCCCTGCTACATGCAGCTCTGGTGCTCGCTTGTTCCTTAATGTTACTCATTTGGCTGTTTTGATTTTTGTCTTAGTCTGGTTCTTATAAAGTCTCTTAGGTCACTCCTTTAGCATGTTTTTTTGCAGAATTGCCAACCTTTTTTCCACTGAAATCCTTCCTTGAATCCCTCCTTTTCTCCTTTTGTGACTGATCCCATGTATTTCTGAGCTTTAACTTACTATTTCTTTTATGTGGAATAAAATCCATGATTCCCCTTTTGCTTAAGTGTGGTCCCACAGACTTTGTTTTTTGAAGATGTTAGGTTACAGTTTATGAAAATAATTCAGTAAGTTTTGTTCACTCTATGATCTATTGCTCATGGCTTGAGATGAATATAAACAGATTATTTAAAAGTCCTATTCTCTCACTCTGATCTCCTTTTCTGGATGTCCTCCAGTGAATTTAATTTAACATGGCTAATGCTGAACTCTCTGCTGTCTTGAAATGTTTGCAATTGCACACTCTGATTATATTCTCATCTTCTTTATTACTCATGGCCGGTGGTCACCTCTAGTTCTCTCTGTCTTACAACTGTGTATCCAAATCTTGTGTCTTGTTTTCTCGATAACACACACGAGGTCCGTTTTTTTTCTTTCTCCTCAGACATTCCAGCCTTCAGTGTGGGCCTCTGCCTCACCCCATTAAATAGTTGTACACAACCTCTTTTACTTTTCTCATTAGATCTTATTTCTTTCTCTTCCACACTGTCTGACTGCAATTAGGCAATGCATTAAGAATAAAGACAACCTTCACAGATCTTAGTTTCTTGGACTAGCATTATAATGGCTCCTGGAAGCCAGTTTAAATTAAATTCTTAACACTTGTATTTCTGGTGTAGGTTACACTTTGTGGATGTGATGCTTACTCCTTTGTTAGTATATGGCAAACATGAAGGACCAACAAACACCCAGTGAAAGCATAAATCTTCAGAGAACTAGTAGCTGTCATCACATTTGTGCTGAGGATGGTGTCCAGTTTTCAGAGGCTTATAACTTGGTCAGATTTTGGATAGATTTTAATGAAGATTGGAAATGGCATGTTCCTGAAGTATCTCTGACCTTTTTGTCAAATTTCAAGTCAAAGCCCAAAGGATAGAAACTTTAAAACTGTTTTAAGAACTTATGAGAAAACTTTCATGTTCTATCTTGGCCCATTTTATCAATTATTTCTTTCGAAACAGATTGTGGCAGATGCCCAGAAAAAAAGATTAGTCTGAAAAATAAAAGTTGAACAAGGTTTTAAAAGTAACAAAAGTAGACAGGGTTGGAATTTTTAAGATGTTTGCTGTTGAGAAGCAGTGGAAGCTTTCACTATAGCTCTTCCTACCTACTCTTCTTATGATGTAAAGGGTATCTTAAAGAGTAAGTAAATGTACAATGGCAGATTCGCTGTCTAGAAATATGATGCCCTTTTTGCTAGTTTCCTCTCTTCTGGAGAGGCTACTAATTATTGCCTCATGGATGTCATGACTTCTTACTTCTCAGGCTATCTTTACAGCCTTTCATTCTTCTGCTAGTATTTTATAAAAGAAAAAAAGTTTTAAAAAAGGAATTTAAAAAAAAAAAATGGCCAAGCAAGTAAACGTGCAACTTATAGAAAGATAGATTAGCAAAAGCCTATTCAAAAAATCTTCTCTGAAAAATTGCTTGCCTTTTGAATAACTATTGCCTGCTTGCCTTTTAAATTTTTCCCTTAACAGTTGTGACTTGTTCAAGAGGGCTTCTAAAGTTTCAAATTAAAATAAAATATCCTCTGACTGAATGATATGTCAGAAATTAATGCTTTGTGAAAAACTCTGTCAGTCCCAAATGACTGTGTCATGTTATTAAATAATCGTATTTCTGTAGTGCAGGTGTAGTCCTAAGCTTTTTAGCATGTTACCTCATTATATTATCCTATTAGAGTAAAATAAACACAAGGCTGAGCTGGCTAAACAGTGCATCTTTGGCAAGAATGTAACGACAGGCAAGTTTTGCAGCCACCTGTTGGAGGATCAGAATTTTCAACAAGTAGAGATCTCATCTGCTTAGCTCCTCTGCTAACGATGTATCACAGAAGCTAGAAGATGATTATCTTTGGAGAGCCATCGGTAATGTTTATAAATTATACACATTTGCATTAGTTTTTAAACTGTTCATACACCAATAAAAGAAGGTGGCATTTTCCTATCAATGCAAGGCAACTTTATTTAGCTTCACTGTGCTATTAAGAAATATTGACTCAGTGTTTGCATTTCATCCAGTAGTTGCAATTACTACATGTTGTGGATGTCTAGTCCTTAATTATGACTTCCCATTCCAGTTTTTCCAGTTCACACTGTGCAGTCTTAAGCTATGGGCATTTTTTTCCTTTCATAGCAGATTTCTGCTTTTTTTCTGACAAGCTTTCCAAGTAGTTTTGTCTGTTGTTTCTGAACATTAGGTTTAAAACACTTAAATTCTCAGTGAAAACTTAAATGATTTTGTGATAGAGGCTTTCTATTATCATTTTGTAAGTGCTTTTGAGAAGAAAACTGAGCATGCCTTTGTATTCATACTGTACTCCTTGTTTGGGGAACTTAATCTCTATTGCACGCTGAAGGGTCCAACAACTACTTGTGGCACTAAGCAGTGATATCTTCTTCCATACATGTCTGAAATGCATGCTAAGCTTTCATCTTTCTTTAGTTCTGGTGTCATTTTGATTGGCCTAGCTCTCTTTACATTGTTTTCAGTGCTTTTATTGAATGCTGTTACTGTGTTGAGTACTGCTGTTAATGCCTTCTTGATTTAGAAATTATTTCAGCATATTCTATAATGAAAGAGCTAAATGGACACCTTCTGGAGGGTGTCTTTCTTTACTGTGTTATGATGTGATTTTATACATAGGTGTGTTTGACAGTTTGGGATAGGGACTCCCCGTTGCGCTATTTGTAGTTACGATGCCTAAGTTGTCACCCATTTCTGAAATAACGCTTCCACAAGGAAGCAGAGAGCCAGACAGTATAAATGGGAAATGCTATAAAAATGGCTGTTTTCCTATTATCTCCTGGCCACCTGTGGTGATGCAAATGCTTTTTAAGGAAATAAAGACACTGCTTGCTTTCTGCTGAGTAGCAGCAGATGGTGGGACTTTGCAGGTCAGTTGGAAGAGGAGTTAGTGACATGAAGACTTTACTTAATTTTAACTTATTTGCACTGTTTATGCCAGTCTGAAAATTAGTAGTTAAACAGATTGCAGACAGACTCCTTTCTCAGAAGTCAGAGCGCCAAAATACCAGTGATCAGTTTCCAAAGAGCAACTTTCCCAAGAATTGACTTCAGCTAGAACTTCTCTTCCAAACTGCAGCACAAAGCTGGCAACAATGCAGCATTTCTTCAAGCATACTTTCAATGCTCAGGAATAAAATGGGTAAGACTGAACGTAGTCCCATCTTATGAAATTTGTCATGGCAGTATATTGGGGGTCAGTAGTGAATAGGACTTTAAAAGTTAACAAGTGAAAATTGTGAAATAGAGCAGAGAAAACGGATTGTTAATCTGCTGTCTTAGTTGAGTTTGGCTAAATCAAAGCCCTCATGTCTCCTCTTCCTTTTCCATTACCCAGTCACACTGTGTGACACTTTGTCTTTTGTGGTGAGCAACTCTGAATATTCCTGAGAGTAGTAAAATGGAAACAGTTAGATGATCACTGGGCTGAAGTATTCCTGTTATGCTGTTTCCCTGCTTCCTTTTTTTTTTTTTTAGTTTTAATTGCATATTTATTTTATAATTGTTACATCTGGCCCTGCAGTCTTCTAGCCTTCTCTTTTTCTTTTTCTTTCTCCTTTCCAGTTACTTGTGGTGATGTTACTGTATACACTTTCAACTGAGGTATTTTATATGTAGGATGTTGCTAGGTTTTCATGCTTCTTTTTGCAGAGAACATTGCTTACCTGCTTGTTATTCTGAAGAACTGCTTCAAGAGGCACATACTGGATGTTAAATTTACACCAGCCGTTTAAAATTTTCAATATCATTGTGCATAGGGTGAAGGTGGTGGTCAACATGTCACCTCAAGAGATCTTTATATTTTGTGACTTTCTGTACATTAGTTCACTTTCTTAAGAATGACAGTCATAACACTGTCTTTTTTCTAGCTTGGAATTGAGAATACAGTGAGAGTTGAATTTGTATACATTGCATGTCTCTGTTTTCAAGAGGAAGTTTTTACAGCAGTAATAATCACCTTTTCAAAAGGAATAGAGGTGAAAGGAATTTTTTAATGAAACATATTTCTTTGGAAAACTTGAATTTCTCAGAATCCAAACTTATTGCAGAACTGTGTCAGTGTAAGTGAAAACGACTCCTGATGGAGAAGCTTCTTGCCTCAGCTTAGAATTTCTGGAGAGAGTGAATGAGAGAGGACACACCATCAGGTGGTCTAAGAAACAGCTGATAACCTAGTGGTCTTGGGATGTGGTCTTCCAAGTGGAAGTTCAAGGTGGATGTGTAAAAAGTCTAGATTTTGAGGTTCTTCTGTTTTACAGAAGGCTAGCCACTGTTCCCTCTTCCAAGGAAAGTTTGTTGTAAGCTCACCAGTTCAACCTATTTAGCTGTATTAAATGTAGAACTTATTGGGGAATAGGAAGACCAAGACAATAACTCTGGAATCGAATGAGAATAGATGTGGAAATCTGAAATTTAGTTTCCTGATTTCCTTTCCCCATCAGGACCCTAACTGCAGGGCTATTGGCTCTGTTGGTCTCTCATATCCCCAGGATATGATGTTGAATCCTGAGCAAGGTTTGATGGGATCAAGCAAGTTTGTTCTGTTTTGTTGAAGAGGTTGAAATCATTTCATGGGAAAGAAACGTTTCATGGTTTTTTGACACTTGCAGTGTTTTTAAATGAATTGTTGAGGCACATCTGTTTTTTGAAAAGAAAAAATTCACTCAAGTAAAATGCTCATGCATCAAATTTAGTTCATGAGGATAAAGTGCTACTTCAGCCATATATTACAGTATAATGACCGACTTGCTCTTTTTCAGCCTTGGAAGGCAACTGTGCTCACTAGTACAGCCAAAGGTAGTACAAGCCGAGAGCCATGTTTAATCACTGCTCTGGTTCTGTCAGTGGTCAGACAGAGTTTTGTTACTGAACCTTTCCACAAAAAGTAAACCACTTTCTCCATTCTTGATAGTATTGATTTCTTTATTTTAAAAGCTGCTTAAAATAAAGCAGTCTCCTGCTGATAAGAGCATTTTGAGGTAGTCCGGCTCTAATTTCTCAAACTAAAACCTTGCTTGTCCAATTAACTATTTATATGCAGTGGGAACATGCAATTGGCTTTCTTTCATTTTAGAGGTTGTATACTTAGTATATTAGAATGATTAAACTTCCTGATAGGAAAAAAAAGAAATCCTTCCATGCACTTGAAATAGTCTAAATGACAAGCAGTTATATACAAATGTGGAACAAGCTGTTTGGAGCTCTTAGCCTGGAAAACACCTTCTGAGTCATGGAGTCTGGCCCCTGCTTATCCCAAGTACCATAAAATGTAATTCCTCTATGAGTTTATCTAGTTTCATCTTAAATGCAGTTATACTTTTTCCTCTCCCTGCTCCTCCAGCTCTTCTCACTGGAAGGCTGTCCACATCCAGACTGATTTGAGGAGTAGGAACCTTCTTGTAACTACACATGCAGACATGCCAACCCTTCTGTTCTCCCCTCTTCAGGATAACTTTGAATGTTTGGGATTCTAGTGAAAAATTGTTCATGTTTACTATTTGAAAATAAATGTCCTGCAAAATAGGGCCTGGTTCCATCATGGCTTAACACAGGAGCCATCAGGGAAGTTAGTACCAATTCACTCTAGTGTAAGAAAGTTTAGAGGTACTGCTAATGTGCTTCCCCCACCTACTGTTATGCTGAGCTGAAGAGCAGAGGCTACCCCTGATAGCAGTGTGCTTCTGTACTGCCCTACCTTTCCCATCTTGGCACACATGATCTGACTGCATGTTTGTTTGGGTTTTTTGAGAATTGGCAAAATACTTCTGGTCAGATTCCGTCCCCACCCCCCCTTTAATTCTTACATTGCTAATTCCTGCTTTTGTAACCAGTTTGGACAGATTTGTATACATTTATTTCTCTTTCAACTCCATCTCTTGTACCTCTTTTAAGCATTTCTCACAATGGCTATCTTTGTCCTTTGAACTGGAAGCAGATAAACAGTTGATTAAAAACTGAAGTGGCGTTGAACAGAAGGTCGTATTACCTGCATATCTCCAGGAGCAATACAGCTGCCAAAAGCATATGTTCAAGGTTGCGCATTATATTCCTACAGTGGGGGATATACTAATCTCTAATTCAGTCTGTGGCTTGGGGAACAAACCTGGTCTCTGTGTGAAAAATGTGACCCCTTTTCTGAAGGCTCAAGGTCCACCAGTATGCCTTCTGATGTTGGCTGCAGGTCTAGCTCATGGCCCTAGTTCTGGGTCCACCAGCCTCTTTCTATATGTCATTTGCTAGAGGCCCTTACTTTGACTAGCTTACAGCATTGGCTTCCATCTTCAAAGATGAGCTGGAAAGCATATCTTTAGCTCAAGCAGTGACAGAACATAATTAATATTTAATATATTATGTACCTGAAATGTAACACTGTGGTACCTGAGAATGAAGATTTGTTACAAAAAAACATTCTTTGTGCCTACTGAGAGCTGGCTGGGAATAGAGTGAGTTAAACTACAGACCTGACTCTCTGTGACTCTGTTCTAAATGCTAGCATCTATAAGTGGTAGAATGTCTATTGATTAGATACCATCAGATCCTGCAGGCAGTTTGCCTCACCCACACGCGAATGCTCTGCAGTTTTAAGAACCAGTGGAAAGTGCTGTGTAAGGATGTGTGGAAAGAAGTCGTCTTCTTGACATCATGTTTAGTGCACTGGACTCAGACAGCTTTCAGTTTTCAATGCCTGCGCAGAAATGAGTCCAAATAAATAAGACTGGGATCATTCATTATGAGGATTTTTCCCCCCCCTCCAAAAAAAGAGGTGCTTTAAACACTAAATAGTGGAGTCGGAGCAAGATGAAGTGGAAATTCCAGACATATACAAAGCTTGATCACGGTAAGAGTATTCACTGACTGTACTTACAGTGATATCTAGTAAAAATTGCCTCTGAAATTAAAAGATTAAAGGAGAAAAAGTTGGATGTGGAAATCCAGGTTTGTGGATGCTTGTATTACAATTATTAATGGTAAAAGCAAATCTGGATATTTTTATTTGGATTTTTTTTTTCTTTTGCTTGAATAGTACTTCAACATCATAGAATTGGCTGCATATATCTTTCTTCAAAATGTGCTAATAATCATGCAAACTTATGGCATTATTAGAATTGGACAAGGAGAAATGAGGTGGGTTGGTATATGAACTGACAAGGAGCTAAAGACAAAAGGTAAAAAGGACTAGATTTTGGACAGTATCTTGAGTGAGTAGGAATTAGGACATTCAAATGATTCATCTCTTTTGAAGGGCATGAAAGTGGAGACAGGGTTAATCTTTTCCCATTTTAGGTGTAGTTTATGGACTATCAACTTGAAGTCCAGACCCTCAGACTACCTTTCTGTCATGAGAGGGTTTCATATTTTAAATTATGAAGTTTGCAAGTAATCTGAATGTAGCTGTTGTTAAATACCTTGTTTATATTTGGTTGTAGTGCAAGTCCCTTCAAGGCATTTTTGCAAGTTTCCGTTTGCCTCTAAATTTCTATTACATGATGAGTCTATTCCATCATCCTTCTCTATGTTGAATAGTGAATGAAAAGAATCCCAAAACAAAAAACAACAAAAGCAAAAAATACTGTCTCTTATACTCACAAACAAATCTCCCATGCTGGGTTAGGAGTCGGTCATGGAGATGTGTGATGTCTTAATTTATAACTGTTCATGGTTTATATGCTGTAAATTCTAACAGCAAGAACATAGGTACTTCATATTTTATTACCTCATAATGTATCTCATCTGTACAATAATTCTGAGACATACCATGATTTTTTTAATACATCTTAATTCATGTAGACTAATCATACTTCAAAAATTTGTTGTTAAATGATAGTACTATATCTTTCAAGAACTGACATGGTGAAATATCATGTCCAGGAACAGTTTAACTGTTTTTCTTCCTCATTCATGCTGTGTCAATATTATCTACAGTTTGTTGTCTTCGGTTTTATTGCCCTATAACCCTACATGTAATGCTGTTGAAAGTTGACTGTGCTTACCCAGCTAACCCTCTGTAGAGCTGCTTCTTCCCTGTGTTCCCTGGACTGTGTAAGGAAGTAGAGTGGGCAAAAGAATTTTGTTCTGGTTTGCCTCGATGACTTTTCTGAATCTTATTTTCCTCTGTGTTTTTGAGATTTGGATGGTGCAGAGACAAGACAAATAGCAATATGCAGCACTTTTTCTTTTTCTTTACACAATATGTACAGTACTGGAAATTAGGCAGAAACCCAAAAATACATATCCACTATAAAGCTGGAATTGGACAAAGGGAAAGTACTAAGTTACTGAAAGAACTGCATTAATCAAGCCTGTTTGGATGTTCAAATGCAGTAGCACAGTAATGGGAAAAGGATAAGCTTTTCGAGGAACATAAAGTACAGGGCTATGTAAAGAACCTGATGTGATTTTGTATTAAGCTTTTTATCTGTTTATTTTTACCTTTATCTAAGGTCTGTGTATGTGGCTGGATTTTTGCCATGTTTTTCATGCTGGAAAGTTCTAATGAGATTCCTTTGACCCTGACTGTTTGAGGCACCCTCTGTAAACCAAAACTTTGTACTTTATAACCAGCATTTTTCTGTTCTAAGTAAGTTGCTCTCAATAGAATATTATCATTCCTATCACAACTTATTTTTAGGCAAGTAGAAGCTTAGTCATATGGAATAGCGATTATCCCCCCAAAAGTCTTAAATTATTTTGTTCTTCCCCCTGCATGTCTCTTCAATGTTTAGTATCTGTGTAAAATTAAAAAAAAAAAAAAAAAGTGTTAATCTAAAAATGAACTATGCAGCAGGACAAATATATATTACCAGTGTTTTACTCAGGCAATAGCACGAATGAAGTGTAATGAACATGATCTTTGTAAGAAGATATTACTGTGTGATATGACTGTATTTTCATCCTGTGACTTGATTTTTTTTTTTTCCAGTTTTGTACTACAATATTTGCATATTTCCAGATCACTTACTAGGATAGTCATGCAATTGCTGTGATTGATCTCTATAGAGTTTACAGCATTATAAAGAATTAATCACAAGGTGTGCATGTTGATGCATACTGGGAGTCACAAGAATAACTACTTGAATTGTGGTCAGCTAAAATCTTTCTGTTGGCTTAAAGCATAAGTTTGCCCTAGTTTTCATCAGACAGTCTGGATGTCTCCTACTTTTAATAAGTGAATCAAACTCAAAGCTATTGAGTAATAAGGATATAATCTGATTTGAGCCCAGACGATTGAGAATACTTTTAGCTGTTGGGTTTTTTTTTGATTTTATTCTAAAAGCAAACCCACCTTTTTAGCTGCCTTTCTATGAATATGGAAATGTAAATGACAAAAACAGGGTTGCAAAGAACAAATATCTCAGATGAATTTATGCTGAAATAATCCTGCTTCTTTTCCTTGCTTGTGCATTTGGTGTAAAAAGATTATATAGTGTGGACTGAAATATTTTTCTCTAACCTATAAACTAACCATACGTAAAGAAGTACGGTCATGATGGACAGAACCTGTTATCTCTCTAAGGAAAGAAGTGTCATAGAGTTCCTTATGCTCAAAAAAGGTGCTGAACTGTGTTCTAGCATCTCATTGTGCTGTAGATAACTAAAAGATTAGATTTCTATTGTTAATAGAGGTAATTCCAAAACTGAAACATTAAATTCTTTTAATATAGATTTATGTTAAGTCTTTGTCAGGAGATGAAGAGCATAAAAACAAGTCTGCCTTGCTATCGAGGTGGATATCGAGCTATTTGTGTTGGAAACAAAGGCTTTGATACTTTGAGTTTGTCTTTCTATATGAACTTCTCAACTTTTTTTTTTTTTTAAATAACTACAGCAAGACCAGCTTTATACTTGGGCTGCAGTTAGCCAACCCACACATTCATCAGATTACATTGAAGGAAGCTTTCCAAGGAGAATTCCATCTGTGTGGCCCCCACCCAAACCTCCAGATGAAGAACAAAGACTCAAAATTACGGAAGAAGGTATAGTTCTTAGACGACTAGCTGGAAATGTTGGGGGGGGGGGGGGGAGGGGGAGCTGCTGTCTTTTAGAATCCAAGATATAAACTTAATATCTTATCTGCTAACAAATACCTGATTTTGAAGATCTTGGATTAGCGTCAGAAATAATGTTAGCTAGCATGAATCTAATAAAAAAATAGTCAGCAAAAATGCATGCTTTTTGTTAATAACCAAGATGTGCACCTGGCATCTGCTGACTAATGGATTTTACCAGGTGTTGTGACCTTTGTTCTTTTCCAGTTTACATACCTTCAGAGCCATGAAATATGGGTACTTTTCTCTTCTTAAAAATATGGAAAACTTCAGAAGCTCACTGGTGGTATACTGAAAGTTATTAGAGTGGTGTAAGGTATTCCTTTGTGGATTCAGCAGTCCCCTGCTGAGAGAGGAAG
>NW_008825216.1:647109-652875 GCF_000699105.1 Pygoscelis adeliae | reverse complement strand
GTGAATCTGAAAAATAAATTGAGGTCTTGTTTACAAAGTCAGTTTATCTTAAAATTTGTGAGGTTACTCTACCAGCCAAATTTCTGAAATCTTCTGCATACTCATTAAAAGCTTTGCTTAATCTGAGAATTAAAACAAACAAAAAACAAAATAAAACCTCTTGTAGCTGACAAAGAAATTTAGAAGATAATTTCAAACCTGTTTTCTGTTAGTAGTGTTGATGGGCAAATACCACAGATTCTTGGAGGCATAGCTCTGCATTAGTTACTATTCAACAGCTCTCAACACTTTTAGGCTGCATTCATCCCCATGACCTCCATGGAGAGCCACTGGGTATTCTCAAATTTTCCATTTCCTACCACTCCTTTTTTTCATTGCTCAGACTTGAAGAATTAAGTCATTATTTCAACAGATCTCTTTGTATTGCTTGTAGGCTTTGGGTGGAGTTAATTTCAGATTTGCTTCTCTTTGGGACTTCTCTACCACTTCCTCTGGAACACAAGCAAAGTATTCCTTGCATGGACACCATTTATCATGGCAACACTTCGCTTTTACTGGTATCACTTATTCCAGTGTTCACAAGCAAAAATAAGTGATGCCAGCAAAAATGCAATACTGTTATATTATTCTGTTTATGCTGTGGCTCTTACCAAAGCAGCCCTATTAGCGGTCAAGGAAACATTTCTGCATCCATCTCACCGATGCAATTCAGAGTGTGGAACACTGCAGTACTGGACTGTTGGGCTAGTCCAATTTTTGACTAGCTATCTACTATTTTATGCTGTATTCAATGAAAGTGCCATCGTATGTGGTAGTAAAATTCATTGTTGTGTACTCTGAGAGGACAGGTTCTGTTTCTCAACATGGAGACTTAGCTAATGGACATGTGATCAGAGTTTTTATGAACATACTCTGCAGTGGAAAAACAAAAGGGTGAATATGTTATTATTTTACTTTGAGGTTTTAGTCCAGCAGAGGCTGGTGGAAGTTAACAACAGTTTTGTTGCTCTAAAAGCTAGAAGAACATAGATTACATAAAATATTTTGAAATGTAAAGATTTTTACTATTTTTACCAATTTGGAAGAGTATTTCTACCAAGAGGCTAATAATAATTTTTTAATGTATTCTTTTTATACATGTTTTTTTCCATCCTATGTTGTTCTATTTAATATACCTACTACATGGATGTAATGTGTACAGTACTTGCCTGTTCCTTATCTCAGCCACTGCCCTCTCAAAAACTGCAAAAATATTAAGAAAATAGAATTAGAAACAAAATGGAAAATTGCGTATTGTGACTATTTCTAAATGGAACATAAATAGTTTTCAAAATCTACTTGAGGCGCTGACACTTAAAAATATTATTGAAATTTTGGGTTTTGATATGAATTTGCAGTGTAGGGCGTGGAGGGAAAAGGAAAAATTATAATTGTTCTGAATACAATTCAGGTAGATAAATAATTTAACTTTTTGTTTGATTGTTCTCATGCTTGCCATGTGGAAGAACCTGGAGGTGAGTGAAGCCTGAAGGATAAATACCTTCCCCAAGATTTGTAACTGAATTATTTTATGTATATGCACCTTTGAAAGGTGGAGTGGGCAAGCATTTTTTAAAGGGTTTAAATTACTGTGTGCATAGTAGCTGTATTTTGCATTATATATAATTATTGCTGTATGGATTAAACAGATACAATATTAACATTAGAGACAATGGTTTATAAACAAAAATGTCCATTTTAAACAAAAGTATTAATCTGGAGAGGAATGTAGCAGGATATTTTTATATGTAGAGTTTTTATTTTTATTATACACATTAGCATGAGGACAATACTAGGCCTTCAAGTTTTAAGTAAGGCAAGAGGAAATTCTGCAAGGTCTTGGGTAATCTGTTCCTAAATTAGCAAAGTAGTTAATTATCTGTTTAATGTAGTATATATTAAATAGTTTTGCTGTGTGCTCTGTGTCATGTGGAGTGTTGCTGGGTGTGAGGAAAGGGCTACTAGAGTGGTCTGAGGGGGTTTTTTTGTTTTTTGGTCAGGTTGGTTGGGGATTTTTTTAGTTTACTTGGGTTTTTTTTTTAGGTCGGCTATTTATTAAAAAACTGAAGTTTGGAAATACTTAATATGAATTTGGGTTCAAGTCAGCAGGTACTTATGCCAAAAACATTTTTCAGTTCTGAATTCAGAAAAGCTTTTGGACAAAATGAATCAATATCACCAATGAGATCAATGTGTATGCCACTAATTTTCCATATGAATACCCAAAATCTGTTTCTGTCGCTTCTTATGGTATTTGACTCTACCACTCTCACACCCTAGCACATTGCCTGAATCTAAACACAAGAGGGTATTTGAAATTCAATTATTTTAATGCTTTGCTGATGACACTATTCCACTTAACATATAGGAAAAGGCAAGTATGCAGGCACTAGAGCCCAGGCACACTGTCTCCCATGTGACTGTCCTAACCACCTGGGCAGAGACTCAAAGATTATACAGCTTGTTCTGCAAATGAAACAGTCCCAACACACTAAATATCTGTGTGAGTTTACACCTCAAAACCTAAGTTAGTCTTTCTAATGAAACTAGGCTTGTCCAGACATTTATTTCCTTTGTTTTATGAAAAATTAGGAAAAAAAAAAAGTTTGGTTTGGGCTAAAGGGAAGGTTTCATTCGTCATGTAGCACTTTTTTCCTTTCCTAATTAGGTTTTTTTTGTTGTTGTTGTGGTGGTGGTGGTGGGGTTTGGTTTTGTTTTTTTTAGTTTTGCTTAACATAGATGAAACTCTGTTAGTTTGCTGCAAATAGATTGTATTTGGTGAATTTTGGCAAACTAACCTTAAACTTGACTGCTCGTATCACCCTGAACTCAGCTTATATTTGGAACCCTTCTTAGAACAAAACCTGTCTAAAGTAAAAATAAACCATACAATTCTGTGAAATTGTTAAATATTGACAAATATATAGGAGCAGCCTGTTCCTATTTTTTGAGAACTTTTGAGTAAGGGAGGTAGTTTGTGCCAAATTGCCTAACAGGAAACATTACTTTCTAAGTTGTGTGTGTATATTTCTTGTCTAGTACTAGAACATCAGCAAAGAATAAAACCTGGTGTGAGCAAAGATCAAATTCATCTTAAAGTTTCTCTCAATCATACAGAAATGTACACTCACGTACACAGGCACTGGGGAGATCACCAATGCCCAAATACTAGCAAAGTTTTCCTGGTTTTGCAAATCAATTGAGGTAGGGTTAGCCAAAAAAAGTTCTCTTCCAGATAATTCGTAAAACAAGTATCTCACAATTGCTTAGTTTAAAAATGTTAATGCTCTTCCCTTCCTTTAGAAGTAATAGCTTTTACCAGAAAATAATCATTCACTGTTTTTGGTGGGGTTCTTTTGGTTGCAATGAGGAGTGAGTGTCCAATTCATTAGTGGCATCCTGAATTTTCTTCAGTAAATGGATTTATCTGAGTGTCAGCAACAAGACATGATTTATCCATACTAAAAACTTGTCAAAGTGAGAGATGATGAGTTGTTTCCTGTTAATGACAGCCTATCCTCATCCAGCTTTTTATGACTGGGAACAGTTCTGTCAGATGAGATTTGAAATGCTGTTTTAGTAAAAAATTAAAAAAGTAAAAAGGTTGAGGATTATTAGTTTTCAAGGGGTAGCCTTGCAGCATAACTGCTACTGGCAATGAAACTTCCTCCATGTACATCTTGCCTCCCAACAGCTGGGATTGTCAGAAAGCTGTGAGGAGGCCAGATGTCTACGAATTATGAATCCAGAGGTTCTGGACCACAACTGCTTCACTATTCCTGCAAATGGTCAACAGATTTGCCCGCTGTATAGCAGTACCCTTAAAAGATAGAAGAAGGATTTGAGACACACATGTTCTCTGGGAAAGTATAAGAAAAATATTTCTATTCTTGTCCTGTGTACAAAATTAGGCTATGACCAGTTAAAGAGGCATCATTAGCAATAGCTACTAAGCTGGTTAGAGATCTTTACACTGTGTAGCTGCTGGGGTTTTTTTGTTTTGTTTTGTTTTTTCTTTTTTCTAGCTATGTCCTATCAGGCAAGGAAACTGAGGCACAGAGAGGTTCTTTAAGGTCAGAGAAGAAATCTGTAGAAAGGTCAGAATGGAAGCCAGAGCTTTTAATTCAAGCCCTGTGCGTTAACTACAAGACTCTCTCTCTTACATAAATAAATTTAAATTAAGTCTTTGTTATTCTCTGGGATGGCTTACCGGAAGACTTGAGAGTCCTGAATGTGTATTGGGTTGTTACATGCTTGTGTCATTTCCAGCACAAAATCTGTTATTTTTTTTATCCAGCAGGCAATCAAAATACAACACAGTAGAAACAATGCAGGGACGTACAGTACATGTCTCTCACTGAAATAAATATTGACACAATCAAGGTTTTCATGTAATTTCTTTTGTACTTAGGTTTGGTTTAAATTGAAATATTTTTATGAAAACTGTGATCTCAAAAACTGGTATTTGTAGATAGAATAATTGTTATCCAGGTTTTAAAATAAGAAAGTGAATCCAGTTGGGGGGGTGGTGTTATGTTTTGATGCCCATTTTCCAGGTAAAATGCACAGATAAAAGTTTTTAGTCCCACTGCTATTTTATTTTTCATTGTCACAGTGATAGCTGGTGATCCGTAGTTCCATTTAAAATCATCATTCTGGGACAAATAATTTTTTTCTCCATTTAAAGACAGTAATTAAGTGAAGGAATGGTTAGATATTTATTAGGATTCTCATTAGTTATTCCAAAGTAGAAAATAATTGAAGAAGATACTACTACAATGAAGTACTGCTGTTTCATTTTTCAATGTAAATGATTAATGTGGTCAAAATTCAAAAAGTCAAACTAATGTTGGTTCTATGCCCAAAAGAGAGGGTGTGAAATTCAGTACAAAGGTGAAGAATTAGTTTTGTATCTTCAGTTTGAATGTCCCCAGTTCTGTGGAGCTCTGACTATACACTTGCACAGTAAGTGTACAGTCCCAAACCATCCCTTTGTAAGTCTGAGATGCTGTAGACAGTGAATAATAAAACTAGGATGGAATTGAGATTTCTCAAACTGTATTTGCAATAGTGAGGCCAATTGCATTCAAGCACACTTTTAAAATGTGAGTTTAGATCTGTATTGCTATCTATCCTACTATGGAGATCTCAAACTTTGACAGTAGGGCAGAGGAGGGCCAGGGGAAGATATGAAAAAGACAACATAGCTGCCAACAGTCATCATCCTGCTCATGGGTTCTTTTGGCCATTTATGAAGAGACACAATCTGCAGACCTTAAGGATAGAAGTACTTCTTAATGAGAATGGATGGGAAGAACATGCATGATAACTTTTCCTTGACCTTCTATGGAAGGTATATAATAGTCATAAGTAATTATTTTTTTTAATGAGAAATTTTGATAATCAAAATTGACTTCTTTTAAGTTTTATGTGCTACACATTTAAGATGATAGCCTTTAATGTTGACTCATAATAAATACTTTGCAAATTGAAGGCAGGCTGGCTTTATTTATGCATGCAACTTGTTAATTTAATTTTAGGTGGATAATTTGGAAAGTGGGACAGTTAACACTGGTTTCTTTTTAACTCTACCTTCTTTTCATGAAATTTTTAATGTGCATTTTGAAAGATCAATGAATTTCTTTTATGTAGAACTTTTAAAATCTGTATCTTCTTTTCAAATTCAGAGTTGAAATCTACTGTCCTAGAAACAGAGAAACAATGTAT
>NW_008825216.1:644188-647071 GCF_000699105.1 Pygoscelis adeliae | reverse complement strand
GGAAGTGTTTTGTCTATCATTTTGTAAAAAGACTGGAAAAGCAGTACTTCAGACATTTTTGCAATAGTTTTGTGTACTGAATGTTCTGAATGCAAACATTCAGAAGTGTGTTTTTGATTCTAAATTTTTATTTCAAAATACTTACATGCTCCATAGTGTATTTAGGTACAGAGATCCAAGGTTCCTGCCTGCCTAAGGTGATTCTTGTGAAATGTTATTGTTCACTTTAGTCAGAAGTAAGTTAACACTTGGTTCTGGAGGTCTGATGATGTTACTAAGGAATAGCAATAAAAGATCTGGTGATATTAGCTAATCTACAAAAGTTTATGTGAATAACAGTGGCAGAGATTTTTTTTCCTATTTCTCCACTGAAGCTTATAGGTAGTAGGTGAACAGATTTAGGGTGCCATGATGGACTTCAAAAGGAGATAATGTAATACTGCTACAGTGGAGAATTAGTCTGGGTTGGACTTGTTCAACATAAACACAGTCTAAATTTTTTTTTTAATGTGTCACCATTCATGTTATATTCTTCTTTAAATGTAGTGCAGTTTGATGGAGTTGAGGAACTTCAGATTTTGTTTCCTTAAAAGACTTCCTTATTTTCTGTGAAAGCTCTCTGATCACAGGTACCAGACATCCTACTAGTGAATAACGCTATTCAATTGTTTTGGAAGTCATGAAGAGGAAGGCAAAGTTGTGGTTTCCTTAAATCTTGGTTTGGAACCAAGATTTGGAACCAAGTGGCCAAAAGTTCTTGATATCTCTCTTTTTCTTTTTCTTTTTCTTTTTTTTTTTTTCCTCCTTAGTAGGGTTTGTTTTTTGTGGGTTTTCTTTGTTTTGTTTTGTTTTCTGTTAATGACTGGATGGTTCAAGCATCACTGCATTGAGCAGCATTTGTGAAAATAATCAGTGACTTGCTTTTGAGGGAGAAAATAAGGAGTGCCTAGTGAAATGTGTGCTACTGATCATTAGACCTGCAAATTTAATCCAGGTTCGATCAAGTATTTTATGAGCACGGGTGGGGAGAGTAGTTATATTAACTTTATGGCTTTTGTCTTGTCAAACAATATTAAAGGAGTTCTTCCAGTCAGTTACCTACATTCTTCTACCTCCATAATTAAGAATTTAAAAACCAGAGCCCATTAATTATAGAATAATTTTGTGATATTATTTTACTGCAGTATTTTAAGTTTAAACTAAAATATATTTATCCCATGCTATTTTTATATTTCAGTCACCCAGGTTTCAGTAGCAATGCTTTCTAGTATTTCTTCTGAAAAAGAACTTTTTCCTATACTTCCAGAAGTGTATTGCCTGTAAGGAGCATGTTTAATCTGTCTCTAAGATTTTAATTCATTACAAGAAACAACTCTATAAAAAGACTTTTTTATTGGAAATGTAATTAATGGATATAGGTTCATGAATGCTTAAGTACTTTACCTAAAAGAAACTGATTCTTTTGCTATGAGAATGAAGTTTAACCAGCAGCACTAGAGCACTGTTTGATTACTTGAACAAATAACATTCACTTCAGGCTGGGGTTTTTTTGTTGTTTTTAAAACTAGCCTGTTACGTTGTCCAATTACTGAATTGCATTTGTGGTATTAGAAGTCCCCATCCCTCTTCCTCAGTGTTGATCTCTTATGACAGTAATGTGAACTTCTTCCATTCCGTACTATTATTCATCAATGAAGGGCAGAAATAACTGTTTTGAGTGCATGGTCACCTCACTTGCAGAAAATCATCTCAAGTTTTTGCTATATTATGTCATCATCATTCTGATTTATTTTGAAAATCAGAGTGGAAGTTATTTTATTTGAGGAACTGTACGTGGATAAAATGTTTTCATGTGTTTAAACTATTTCTGTACAGTCCCAGACAGTTGCGTGTGTTCTACCTATCTATCAATAGCTATCCATATCAGTCTATAAAAACATCTAGAAACTTAAAATGGTCACACTAACTTTTTTCATCATGTTTGTAGATAAATCCTTTCCTGCAATCAGATCATTCTTGGTGTTACTTGTACTTTTTTAAAGTGATGAAATACTAAGAAATGTTTCTATTGGAGATCTAGCCTCTCTTATTCTTTGTCTAGTTTTTCTTTCTGAAGAAAGCAAGCATTGGCTGAAGTTAGCCAAGTAGGTGACTTTTCCCTTTCTTTCAATACATGACAAAGGAAGAGAGCCCTAGTGTAAAATTTGAAACTGATCCATTGAGTCTACTTACAGGCTTCTCTCTCCCTTCCCTGGGAAAAGATATTTTCCACATGCTGTTAAAATAATTGGAGATGGTCGGTATTGACATAGAAACAAACTCAAATGTAGCATGGCACTGATAAATTATCTCATGATAAACAGTTAACTAAAAGATTCAGAATAATTCTAAATTAAAAGCATAATTAACACACACACAGAGCCTGGATTCTACAATTTCTTGCCATTGGAAGGGGCTTTTTAATATATCCTCTCCATTTCCTCTACAATGTTAGACATAACCTTCATGTTTTGCAGCATAATTTCCTAAAGTTTTTAAGACTGCTCTTTTGAGTCCAAAATAGTTAATTTCTAAAAATTACAATTAAAAAAATGAGGGCCTGGAGGTGCGCTTGCTTTTAGTGCAGGAATTGGTAAGCAGAGGAAAAATAAGAAAAGCTGGCAGCCGTTTCAAGTCCTGGTTTTGAAATGCCAAAGAGGAGCAACGATGTCTGCTTAGTCTTCCCAGTATGAACAGAGAAAGTTTTGTTAGGCCTAAGTCCTTTAGTGAAGGAAGAAGAGAAAAATTGAATGTTCTAATTTAGAAACTCCAGCTTCAAACCTGATGTTTAGATTTGACCGCTGTACTGTCGTACAAGAGCCAATTTCCTTTCTGTTTCACACC
>NW_008825216.1:629888-644131 GCF_000699105.1 Pygoscelis adeliae | reverse complement strand
AGGTTTGCTTGGTTGGGGTTTTTTTGGTGGGGTTTTTGGTTTTTTTTTTTTTTTTGCATGGTAGGTAAAAAACAGAGTCTTAGCAGAAAGAAAAAAGAAAAAAAAGCATCTTATAATTGTAAAATGAGTACATGAAACCTAGGTTTGGTTAGTAGTGGGACATCACAGAACCAAAAACCTAAAGCTGTTTGGAAGTCACCTAAATTCCTTGTTCTCTTAAATGCCTTATTATCAAAATATTTTAAATTTCTTCTTTTTTTGAACATTTGTGATGAGTGCCTATTCTGAGTATCACACAAATTTAAAAAGAAAGCCCTCATTACATTTATTTAAAGGTCAGCATCCGGATGTAATGAATTCTTCTTCATGCCATGGACAATGAGTGGTCTTTATAATCCTGTCTCAGGAGACGAAGTTTTGCCAGACTGTTCCAATTTCTAGCAGTTTGGTTATGAGATAGTTTACACTGAGTATTTAAACTATATTTACAGCAGAAAAGCTAGCCATCAAAAAATTCTTATGCCTGTAATGTTTCCGGCTCGGTTGTTCACTTTGGTTTGGTTCACCCCATTTAAACCAACAAATAATCCCTCAACCAAAATTATATGCCTTCTTAGAACACCACGTATTTCAACTGATAGTAACAACCAGACAAAATTTTGGCAGTTCGCAGGCACTGAAGACAGATTTATGCTGCATGATCTATTGGTGTACTTTCCAACAGTATCATAGCGAAACAATTCTAGCCTTAAAAACCTTAAATTACAGGACACATTTTGCCATGTTGAATATACTTTCCACTTTGAAAACATTGTAAGTCTGACTCTTGGAGTGTCTCTTTAGAGTGTTCCTACTACTACACTTTGCTGGTAACCCCTCTCTCAGCCTTTCAGCAGCGACATTTTTCTTACTCTAGTCTTTAACTACAAATTGTTATAACCTCTTAGGGTAATAATTTAGTGACATTTGAAATGTTCCAATTTTGACACTTAGTAATACAAAGAAAAAGGTTGTGAAATCCTTTAAGATAAATACATAATCAGTCTATTTAGAAAATATAAAACATTGGCCGGATTGGGATTTACTTTTCATTACTGTAAAATGTCACAGCTAGACTTTGTCTTGGAAACATGCATGCTGCTCAAAACTCTCTTAAACGAAACTACGGAAAGATAATTCTTTAGAGGTGAAGGTAAGATAAAGAAGGTAAATGTAAGATTTGTCTGAAATGGTGAAATGATTCTACTACACAAACAAAAAGAATAAAATAAAGGGAGATTTTTAAAACCTGTTTTATTTTGCTATTACATGGCTTTCATCAGGGTAGAGGCAAACTGTAGATGAGACTGGTTAACAATTGTGTTCAACAGCAATTGGAGGAAAATTGGGAACTCTTCCTTTATGAGCTCCCAAACCATTCTGTGGCTGTGGCTCTTTTTACACTGCTTCATTTTGCATGTTCTTTCTTGAGATACTCATTCAGAAAAACGCAGTGATCCTGGGAAGATGTGCCACTCCTCTTCTGTCCCTTCACTGCTTGCCGGGTTACTTTTTGTAAGGAGGAAGAGAAGGCTTGGGGAGGCAATGAACAGTTCTTCTAAGACAATTATTTTCCTACAAAAGTATGATTGCTAAAGTCTTAGATTTCAGCAGGGGAAAAAAGATACACATTTGGGTAAAAAAAAACCAGCAAAGCCATATGACGTATTCACAAGGATCTACCATAGTCTGTTGTCTCATTGAGGAAAGAAAGGTATATGAAAGAAGCAAACTTTTTTTTGAAGTTTTCCATATGAATCGAATGATAGTGAAATCTGTACTTATTGCATTTTTCAAAGTAAATAGTATAGCTAACTGATGATCTCTGTCCTGACAAATAGAACTGAATATATTGTTTTAAGAACTGTATCAATGTAAACTTCCTGCAACATTATGCCAGCATACCCCAATCTCAGAAAACAAAAAGCTAAAAAAATTCAGAGGTATAAATCTGTTTTGTTCTTATCTTGCAAAAAATAAAGCCAGACTTGCAATATGTGGTGCGCAGCAACTTATGTTCTAACTGTAGGTCCAATGTGTAATGTTAGAATTGGGATATCTTAGCTTAAAGTGGGTGAATATCAGGAAGCATATGTAGGCAGATAGTGCTTTCTTGTTAGCCTGCAGAATAAATTATGCTTTATCAAAAATGCACAGAAAGGAAACAAAGTTTGTGTGAAACAAGAGATGATAAAAACCTGGCAGAAGACTTTACTTCTGGGGTCATAGGAACTGCTGAAGTGCAGAGCATTTTGCTCAGGTGGTAAAGGGGAGTCTAACCTCTGTTGAACTTCAGGACATAAGTGCAAATTAGTTATACTCTGTCTTTTATGTTCATGGAATATAGTTCTTACACAGAAGTTTCCAAATTTATTAATGGAAATCTGTCTTTGATTCTTAATATTAGAACTTACTCCTCAGTTTAAATGTGCTGCAATTTTCAGGTTTTTTTGGTTTGTTTTTAGAAAGCCTAATAAGCACTAATAGATTTTTCATGTTCTACAACTGTAGCAGATTAATTAATTAAACTTTTTAAAAGATGAAGTGAGGTTCTCTGAGTTGAGACCTCAATATAAATTTAAACAGTCTGTTCCAGTCTGCTGTTCTTCCTATATGACTAGTAGCTGAACTTTGTGATTAAAACAGTCTTCTGATAAAGTCGGGATTTCTTAGGCCGTGAAGGGAAGGATGAGAATGCACGTGGAAATATGAGAAATGAGGGAAGAAGTGTAATTAGAAAGCCTGAAAGACATCATAAAGAAGTTGGCCTACTCAGCCACTAGATGGCAGTTAAGTATTTTTGAAGGTACTATGCAAGGCACTTGTAAGTCATTCCCGGGGGGTCCTGCAGATACACTGCAGTGAGAATATTAATTTTTTTTTTTTTGTCAGAAAGTGGTGGCTTTCTGGTGATTAATAAGTTAGCCTGCAAAAAGTATGCACATTTACAGTGTTTAATCTGACCAAGGCTTAGTAATTGGAGCATCTCTCAAAGATAATAAAGCTGTGTCCTAAAAATAATAACAGAAATCCTGATACATTAAATGTTTAGAAAGTTCTGTTCTGTCACTACTACAGTTTTTTTAAACCAGTGATGGGAACACATTTAATTTGGTCTACAAGTATTCTGGATGACTGTCTTTGTAGTGATAATTTAAAAGTTTTACTGCTGAATTACCATCATTTAAATAAAGAGATCAATTTTCTGTTGGATATGAAATTCATTTCTTCAACCATAATCCTGAATCTTTTCCATTTAGTTTTGATGAGGGAGAGGTTTAAAAAAAAAAAAAAGGATAAAAGTGCATTTTCATCAATTAATTGACATACATAGAATATAAAAAATAGACTCCATATTTAAACAAAAATAAATAAAGGAGTATAATATGTCAAGCCTGTGTGGTAGAAAAATAAAAGCAGTTAATTCTCAGAACAAATGTTAGTATTTTGTATTATATCCAGACTTCACAATACTTGGATTGACTTCCGTTGTTTTGCTTGAAGGCAGTGTTTGCTTCTTTAAAAGGAACAATACATTGGTATAATTTTCAGTGGAGTAACAATGGCACATTTTTGCACTGTTCCTCCTGGCCATGGTGAGACTAAAATTTGTGTTCTAATCTGTGTTCTTGATGTTAATGTCAAGATGAAGTTTTATTTATAAGCTCACTTAAATTTGAAAGGCTCTTTATTCTGTTTTCCCTCTTTGGTACGTGGCATGCTACCTCAATTATAGCTCTGAAATAATATAAAAAATCATAGAATAACTTAGGGCTGAATAGACATTAGGAGGTCACGCTGTCCAATCCCTCCCCCACCAGCACCCACCCTCAAGCAAGGCTAGCTTAGATGTTTTGTTGTTGTTCTCAGGATTTTGCTCATCTTCGAGGATGGCTATGTCGTAGTGCTAATATGTACTTCCTGCTTTGCTTAGTTGGTGGTGAAATGATAAGTCTTGCTACGTTTCTGTGTTGTTTTGATAACAGCTTGAGGAGATGAAAATGTGTGCTCTAAAAGCACATATTTCCTGTGAGTTACTCCTAATTCAAATGCTGCATACTTACAGGCATTGATTAAAATTCTCAAGAAACTGCTGGTCGAGTTCAAGTGATTCATCTGGTTTCACGACTTCCACATCACAGACTTTTATGAGAATATGGTAGAGCATAATACAAAATTTGCATCTAGTGATTATAATGAGCATTCTGCATTTTCCATTTTGACTATGCTTTATACTTAAACACAACCAGACAGTCTTTTTTGTCATTTTAGGCACAACTTCTTCGAAAAGTAGCACCAACCTTAAGGTTCAGACAATAATAATGCCTGAACAGTGTGCTTGCAAATTCTATCCAATGGAAGTCGATTTAGGATTTACAGACTTCCCTTTCTTCTGTCATTGATGGGAATAAGAGGAAAAATGAGAGTAAAACTGAGAAACTTATATATTTGAACCAGAATTACTTTGTGATATTTAAAATCCTTGGCTATAATATGAGACTTTCTCAAGAGATGAATTATTTTGTATGGGATAGAACTTGGATAGGAAGAATTACCTCTTTTCTGTCTGTGTGTGTTTCTGAGCACTAGTATGTTTTTTCTCTTGCCTTTTACAGCGAGCTTCTTGTAAAATACTAGCAGAGCATTGTTACTTCTCTGAGGAAGCAGTGAATAGAAACGCATGACAGGCATACACTTAGCGAAAATGCAATTTTAAATTGTTTTCATTTTTCTCCTCCGACTCCTTACTTTTTTTACTCGTGAAAATAGGTAAATTGAGAGAGTGTTCATTCCACCTACACAGTCCTGGTCAGAGCAAAATATATAGCAGAGCTGTATTTATTAATTATTAAAATACAATTTTTTTCTTAAATTCTTAAAAACTGAAACCCTATTTCAGATGAAATTCTATAAACTCCCCTTCTCCCAAAATTTGGTTTAAATTGGAAGTTTGATTATTTCTATATGAAATTCCTCTCACCTTTTGGAGAGAAGTGAAAACAAAGAGGTTTTTATATTCAATGGTACCGTACTATATTTGGATTACATAAAATATTTTAGGTACTATAGTATTTACCTACCTTCCAAACTTTTTTTAAAAGAACTCCACAGAAATTGAATTGAAGAGAACAGATGAAGAAATCGTATTAAATACGGGAGCGCAGCATGAAAAAGTGTGTATATACAAGTTTGTATGTGTGTGCATATGTGTATATACACACACATACAGATGCAAGTTCCATAAAATGTGTCTCCAACGAATATCTGGTCACTGAAAGAAAATTTCTTCTTGTGACATTCCTAGCAGGACAGACTGATCTCATTTGTCAAGTCGGCTTAACCTGTTTGAGAGAACTCATCCATTCACAAGTGAGCCATGTTCTAAAGATTAAATTCTTCTTTTATTTCTCTCAGCATTAAAGATCTGGTGCTACTTTACAGTGGTGTAGATCCTGTGAATTTCCACAGGACCCTGTGTGTGGAAGAGAGATAAGAACTGCTTTTCTTAGCAAAAAAATGAATATTTCTTTAATTTAGAAATATCCAAAATTATTAAAAAGCAAACAAAAAAACCCCCAAAACAACCATAACCATGGTAATTGCCATATTTGAATGAGAACTTAAAAGTAAAGCTGAGAAGAATTTCTACTCTGTGGATACAAAACAGACTAACTGGTTTAAGTTCTACTTATAATCAGATCAAAAGATAGTTATCATTAGGTTCTCCATTTTAAGTTGGTATAAGTAAAACCTGTAAGATAACTTTTTTCTTTTCTGTATTTTATATACATCTTTTTATTCGTTTATTAGAGAATATGCCAATAGGTATATTCAAAGCCCAAAACTACTGATAAAAATTAACTCTCATATTCCTGAATGTTTCATTACTCTGTTTTCAACATTCAACTTTTCCTGAAAACAAATGATTTTTTTCTAATGTCCATGATACCAAAGGGTTTTTACTTAACCTCTCAAAACGTAAAGCTCATCTTTGATGATTTGATTGTGATTGATTTTATTTAATGTTCTCTCACCCTAAATGATACTGTTTTGTTTTTAATTTAGCCTTCACACTTTCAAAGAGTTAGAGAAGCTCACTGACCTCCAGCCCCCTGCCTTCAGCATGTTCATGGATACATTTGTAAAGACTCTGATTCCATTTCCCCAAACTACTTCTGTCGTGAGTAGTAGGCTCATATTTCAGGGTAGTGAAGATTATTCATCCCTTTCTACAAAGATTTATTCTTACTGTGGATATTTTTTGCTGCTTATTCCCTGCTGGAAGCCTGAAACAAAAGCAACATGTGAACCTCCCATTTTGTGGTCTGGCTGAACTTTTGGATAAAAAGGGCAAGTACTGTGTAGAAGTATCATACGCTGGACAGTTGCTTATCATGATGTGGCAAAGTTCACCTGGAAAATCATTACCTTTTTTGATCTCCAATACTGGACCATCAGGAGAAGAAATTAAAGGCGTTCTGTCTCCTTCAGATTTAGATTATTAATGTTCACATTTTGGGCAATAGAATCCTTACTATTCTTTCTAGCACAAAAACTAGTATTGTTTCTGTATATGAAGAACACAGGAATAATAATAGAATGAGGTAGTTTACACAGTGACTACTTCCCAGGTTGCCTGTCAATCTCAGGCTGAATTGAAAATAAAGAAAAGGCCTGGTGTGAAAAAGTTCAACTCCTTTCTCTAGTGTGCAATGTTCAAGGTATACCAGAATTTATTTTATGTTTTAACACAATGAGATGGATGGTTGCCTTGGCCTGGATCCATAGGAAAACTACTCAAACCTTTTAGACTCATAGTTAAAATACTTTAGGACAAACGCAGGCAATAGAAGAAATGAAAGAATTCATCCCATGATAGTCATTTCAAAAAAACAGACTAAATATTGAGCAGAAAATAAATCCAAACAGTTTTTATCCCAACTTTTAAGGAAATCTGTGACTCTTAAGGTACCTATTGCTTATTGGATTGCTGGCATAGGTTTTAGTTATCTCTTCATCTGCTGAAGGACCTGAGTACAGCTAATTCTATTCTAGCAGTCTCTTTGAGATCAACATCAGAACACCTAAAAAGACAGAATAAATAGGCAAAATAAGTTTAAATTGAAATTAATAAAGTTGAACTGTTTTTTTTTCCTCTTTGCTTTCTATGTCCACTCTCATTTGTATACTTGTTTTACACCGGGTGAATGACAGAACAGTTAAATCAGTTTCTAGGCTAAATGAAACTATATGGAGGGGTAAGCCTTTTTTGAAGTCTTTATTGTTTACTGCTCTACTGTTTCATGTCTCTCTAATAATGATATTTCATATATGCTAGGAGAGAAACCTTCAAGACTTGAGGGGGGTTTTTTTGTTTTTTGTTTGTTTGGTTGTTTTTTTTAAATAAAGCAGGTCTAAAACTTTCTGGGCAATCAGGCTGAAAAATGTTATTTGTGCAGGCTAAAAGTAATATTATGTAAGATGACAGTAATTATACCCGACTGCTGTGTAGCTCCTAGGGTGGTCAGTGGTTGTGTGAGATTTTACTTTATCTTGTCTTGTCTGTAGTCTACAAAAATTCTTTTGAGGTTCCTATTGTAGCAGAACTAGCAGATAACCTAAGCTCAGTTAAGAGCCTTACAACTTATAGAGAGAAAAATCCTTCAATCTTTAATGCATGTCAAATTGGTTTTTGTTTGTTTTTTTTTATTATTTACTAAAATGGGAACTGTAAAGAACTGGGATCTTATCCTCTGAAATGCACTTAGCCCAGGGATAAGGAATTGAAACTGTTCAGGAACAGAAGCTTCAAGAAACTGAATCTGAACAAAACTGTTGTCTTCTGACTTCCAGCGTTAGAAGTTGGCACTTGTAATGCATGCATCTTTCTTCAAAGGTCCATGCTCCCTGCTGATCCTGTTTGTTTCTTTGAACTATTTGAATTGCAATAATTATTGATTTCTGCATGTTTTTGGTTTTGTTTTTTTTTGTCACCCATGATATGTTATGACAAATCCTCTTGGTTGATTAGACGTGTCCTAGCTCTTCAGCTTAGGAAGAGCTAAATAGTCCCCATGCCAGCACAGTGCAGGCTGGTGTAATCCGTCTGTTGCAGTGTGTCATTGTGTGGGAGATTAGCTCACGCCCACCAGATAAAGTTTATCACTTCAGGCAGGGCAGGGCATTACATCATTTGTATTCCAGGCCTTGCTTGTTCAGTGCTATCTTGGGGAGCTGTGCATCGTGTTTCCTTGTGGTTGTAGGAAGAAACATGGAGTGTAGCTTAAACTATTGTGAAAATGTATCTCCTTTGGCTCCATACATGCACCTTCAGTATAATAAAAGCTTCTCAAAAAAGATTTGATCTCATAGTCTGAGGAAGAAACTAATATCCAATACAAATTCTACTCCTTCAGAGGTTCTCCCTGATGCCGTTGGCAAGTTTGCCAGCTTTTGACTCAACTTCTACTACTGTAAACTAAAATGTTGCAATGGGCTTTGAGGATTAAAGGAAATGTGATAATTAATTAGGTGGATGTTATTTTGTTTGAATGTAAATCATGTGTCCATTAGTACTTCTCACTTGACAGTTGCTATAACACTGAAAATGCCTGTTTAAAATGTTGTGTCTCCTTTTCTTAAGGTTGATCTGCAGTTGCAAGAAGCAGCTTTGAAAATGAGACAGCTTTAAAAAGAGAAACCTGAACAGAGATCACATTTCTCTGAATTAAATCCCTACTGTGGCACTACTTTGTGCCATTCAGTGAGCGTGCATGCTCAAAAATTTTTCACTTGATGTAGAAAAGAGGCATTTATTAACAGAGCAGTTGGAAAGAGCATCCTTCTAAGTAACTGGACGCTGCTAGTACCACAAGGTGTTGACTTATTGGAGGACCTGAGGGGTCTTTTATTTTGCCATCTTAGTCCTGTTTAACTGTATGCTTCTATTCCCTGTGCGTGCTTGCAGTCAAATAACAGCAGAGACTCTGAATCATGAATTCTGATGTAGAGAAACTAAAAGGTTAATGTTTTGGAAAAAAAACGAGTAGTATAATCCTATCATCTAAATATGAATTCCACCCAGAGAGGAAATTTCATGACACTAAGTGACAAATTGCTGAAAATTATCAAACTGCTGATGCAACTTGTTGGCTTGTGACAGTATAAGGCATTAACTTCTAAAACTAAACTGTAATGTGTCTGCATTTTTCAAATATTCCAAAATCACCATTAAGTATAAGGCATTAACTTCTAAAACTAAACTGTAATGTGTCTGTATTTTTTGAAATATTCCAAAATTACCATTACGAACTGCCATTATGTTTATTTTCAGAAGAAAAACACACATTATGGCTGTTCATAAAGTATATAAGTGAATGCAAGTTGAGATACATAGATAGAGACAAATATATAATACGGACACACATATATATGTGTATATATATGTATGTATATATGTGTGTGTGTATATATATACATTTAGACTATGGCTAAATTTCACAGATGTGTGGGGTTTTTTCTGCCTGGAAATTTAGTTTTATTGAAGGGTCTGTAAGTTTCAGTCACTCATCTGAGAAACTAGGATATCAGACTCAGTAGAGAAGGTAGCTGCAATCTGAGCTTTTACATGTTTGAAGATCCTGGGCGTGTTCTATCTATATGGATCAGCTTTATGCTGGACATCTGATGTGCACGTGTGGAAAACATGACAAGATTGGAATGAATGGGATGTAACATACGGGCTTTTGGTACATGTGCAGATCCAAGTGTACAACCTTTATACAGTAAAGCCAGTATTCCCAGATCAGTTGGATACTGTACACACACGCACCTACCAGTGCAACACAAACACAGTCAGTCCAGCAGCCCCAGATTGAGCATCCAACTCATTGCACATGGAACATGTACAACCTGTTTGAGAAATGCTGGGCACCATTCTATAGCCATACACCTCTGGAATTTTTTTTCCTGCTCACGTCTTTCACGTTCAAGTCACCTGGATAAAGCAAGGCTTAAGCTTCCACCTTTCTTTCTTTCTTTACAGAAAGAAGACTGTTCCACAGTACCTGGGTCCTGGGTAAGAACTCTAGGCAAGAGAGAGCTCCCTCATATCTCTTTTAAACCCTGTAGGTTTCTGCTGTGGAATTGTCCTTTGGATTAAAAATGAACCTTCTTTTCATTATGTGTATTTTTTATCTGGGTCTTCTGGTTCTTGTCAACAGCTTTTGACCATCTTTTACATGTGTGAAAAATTAAGTCTTCCCTTGCTTACTTTTCTAAGAAAACTGTCTAATTTTCATTTCTGATTGGACTTATATATATTTTAAATTTTCTTCCTTGTTGAGGATAGTGGAAACTTGCTGTGGCTTATGTTTGATACAGCCCTTTCTGATCTAGAGGAAGACTTTAAACTTCTTGCTAGGGGAAAGGCAGAAATCTAATTAAACTAGTTTGAGGGCATCTTAAAAGTCAAAATGAAAAATATCTCTATCTAAAATAATTACTGACGCGTATAAATACTGGGGCTTAATTTTGGTTTGTGTTTGGTTTTTTAAACCAAATAAATTTAAAGTATGTAATTTCCTCTGGATAAATATCTCTGTATTCACAGCAAAGGCTTGTTTGTTCATAATATGCTGTTTCTGTGAAAACCTAGATATATTGGTGATTCTTAGGTAACAACACAATAGCAAATCACCAGGTTGTCTGAAATGCCATGTCTCAAGGACAGCAGAAAAATTTTCTTAGGGCATGGGGTAAAAGTCACTTTAATTCATCAATACATTTTTGTTTCTTGTTTGTATTGCTTAATCTTCTCACTTGATTGCCTATTTTTTTTAAACTTTAAAAAAATACTTCTTCTCTTGAAAGAAATTTCATGGTCTGCAGGGTAAATTCTCTTGTAAAACAGTGAATTCTAGGTTTTTCCTGTAGTTCAGGTAGAATTTCAGGATTCAAGGATTACCGCTTTTTCTTGTGAAAAGTTGAATCCAATCTCCTGAGTTAAATGAGTTTTTAAAACAATGAACTGTTCTGAGATCAGCCATCACTAAGGCAAATATCTTCAGAACCATTTAATATTGTGTCTAATCCTGTTGACTTCAGTTTGTTTGTGGCGGGAATGAATTTTCCAATTCATATAGAATTGGGAAGCTGTATCTATCATAAAACCCTTGGTGGAGTGTTCTTACAGTGTAAAATGGGAGCTTAGGAGAGTTACAGTCTGGGGAAACTGGATTTGCTCTCAAATAACTGAAAACTGGTGTGTGGCTTTAATAATCCTAGGAACACATTTCCTTTGATAATGTTGCCTTTTGAAGAGTTGATAGGCCTTATTATTGTATTTGCAGCTGACTGGTAGGGGGATAGGAGCAGATGAAACAAAGCGGTAATAGAATATTCTTTCTCCTTTGTAATGAAGTTCTTCAACAAAACTGTTGTTGCTACAAAGTATTGAGTTATTGAAGGAAACTGATTGGATTGAAGCACCATGAGTAGTCTGTAATGGAGATGTGTTTTTCAGCCTTTTTTCCTTGTTATAATACTGTTTGTTAATATGTCTGCTCTGTTCATTCCTTCGCTATTCATTGAAAAACTTTTTTGATGTTCCTTTCTCTGTTTTACATTTCTCTTCAAAGTTTGGTAGGAAGATCTAGTTATAATCCCTAACTTTTGGTTCAAACTGCTGTTCAAGAAAGTAGGAATTTGATACCTTTGATAAAGGTGCTTCAAAATCAAACAATATTTGGTTTAAATGTAGTAGTTGCTGGTTTACTTCTGGGATTGCCTTAGGACAGCTGGGAAACTCTAATATAAACATGAAATTGAAATTTTATGTTTGAAAACCAATTCTGTGCAGAAACAATTTTTTAAGTATTAATGAACATATATTTTATTAATAGTCCCCAGCTGGAAGTTACAACTTCATTTTCCAGAAAGAAAAATGACACTTAAATGTTTCATGTGTCAAAGGATGAGATGAAAAACATCATCTTCCTGAAACAAATCAAGGCAATTAGTATATCAGGTATTGTATGTTTATTTGTAGGCTTCTTTACAAGACCTGTAAAATCTGAATAGTTGAAAGATTTCCTATGAAGTAAGCCTACAGTCTCATCCATGAAGCTTATGATTTTATAAAAGGGAACAAAAAGGCACTAAATAGCTGTTTTGCTGTAGCCACTTGGGAAACCTGTTGCATGACAAACTTAATTCAACTAAATGCTTGAAATGCTGACCAATATTCCAAATTTAAAGAAAAAAAAAAGTACTAAAAAGTAAATGCATGCAACCAGAAAATAATAAGTTTTCTATTAAAAGATTTTGTGTTGTGAAGTCATGTCTGTTCTATCTCCTGTTCAACTTTCCTGATAAGCACAAATGGCTATTTTTGGACTAGGTTGCTTGTTTTGGTACCTTTTGATAAAGGCACATACCATTAAATTTAGTACAGTTTGTTACTGGTATTTATTTAAAAACATAGGAACTACTGTGCTGTTTAAGGTTAATGGTTCCTCCACTCAGTCTACAGCAGGCAGGATTAGATACTTCAGAGAAAGAGATAAAAAAAAGTGGAAACTGTCAAATACAGAATAACCATTCCAGACAGGAAACTTTTCTAATGTTACTCACTCACAGTCTGTCACTTGGCAAAGGAGTTTCAAATTTTGGGTGGGAGGAAAGTTTTCCCTTAGTTTTGTCTTACTTCTTTTCCTTCTCAAGCATGCTGGCTGGAGAAAAGCATACTTACTCTGTTCTGAGAATAGCTGTTTTCGAAAAGTGCACATTTGTTATGTTCTGCATTCCTAATCTGTATTGTATCATTAAGGTGTATATTGAAACCCAGCGGTCAGTAGTGTGTTGAGTCTGTTATGCACAGTGCATCCCTTTGCAGAAACACTTAACGTATTTTCAGTTAACGGAATTAAAGTAATGCAGTGCCCTTCCCATCACCATGTCTGCATATCCATGTGTATACAAACACTTGCAGTACTTGTGCTCAGTTGTTGGTTGTTTTCTTGGTCAGGGTATGTGGGGAGAGGGAGGGGTTGCTGCTGATTTTTGGTTTTGCTAAATATAACCACAGTCTACAACATGCTCATACTGATGGAGGTAGTTTCATACTGAAGCAAGTAATTTTCCTAAGCTATCTTCTTCCACTGTAAGATGCAGCTAGCCAAAATGATACCTCTGTTTTTAAAGGCTTGTCATAACTGGCTTATTTCTGAACATCTGGAATACCAATATTTTTGATCTAAATTTAATTTTTTTTATGTAGTGATGAATGTTATCTGTTTTGTGCTTATTATATATTTATTTTCTTTCAAAGGATGATTTTGAGGTGAAATCTGAGGAGCGTGCCAGTGTCATTCAACAACTTGAGCAAACTATTGAGGATCTGAGGACCAAAATTGCAGAACTAGAGAAACAGTTCCCTGCTGCAGAGGTACAGACTGCTGGGAGGGAGCAGGAAAATGAGCACATGAACGCAGTCTGCGGGGAACTCAGCAGTGTGACTCCTCAAACGAACGGAGAGGAGACCGTACCCAGGGCTGTGTCACAAGCAAGATCTGTGCAAACATCACCAACGGAGGATTACTTAACACACACAATGCCTTCAGCTAATGCACTGCCACAGCCACCCCCAACACCGCACTTAGAAGGGGGCAAAAGTGAAGAGCCAACTCGGAAATTGCCAGCTTTAGAACTACAGCCCATATTTTGTTCTGAAATCTCCTTAATTCTGTCGCCGAAGCTGATCTCGGTGCCACTGGATGCAAGCCAATCAGTACAGAGTACGCCGCAGTCACCTCTTCTAGGACCCAAAATTAATTTGTCCCTTGCATTTGAAGGAGAGACTGCAATGCCAGCTTCCCATCAGCCTCTAAGTACTGTAGATGTGACTTGTAGTGAACATCCTCTTTCTTTGCGCCCGGAGCCCACACGTAGCATTGACCCATCACTGCCAGCCACCGAACCGGCTGCTCCCCTGTCTGGAGCACATGTCCCTTCCCTTGCCACTCCCATGTCCATGGCAGGAGTACCACCCCCACCACCCCTGCCCGGCTTAGGACTTCCTCCTTCTGCTGGCTCAGCAGTGCCACACCTGGACCACTTTTTGCCGGGCATGCCACCACCTCCTCCTCCTCCTGCTCCACCTTTGCCAAGGGAGGAGATACCTGTGCTGCCTCCAGCCCCTCCTC
>NW_008825216.1:606170-629515 GCF_000699105.1 Pygoscelis adeliae | reverse complement strand
GTGTCCCCCCTCCACCTCCTCCACCGCCTCTGCCTGGTGCAGGTGTCCCCCCTCCACCGCCTCTGCCTGGTGCAGGTGTCCCCCCTCCACCTCCTCCACCGCCTCTGCCTGGTGCAGGTGTCCCCCCTCCACCTCCTCCACCGCCTCTGCCTGGTGCAGGTGTCCCCCCTCCACCCCCTCCTTTGCCTGGGTTGGGGATGCCACCTCCAGCCCCACCACCTTTGCCTGGAGAAGCGCCACCCCTTCCAGCACCAGCCCAGGGCAGCACCTACCCAGCAGTCCCACAGGGCTGTGGGTTTCTTCCTCCTCCGTTACCATCTGGTTTATTTGCAATGGGGATGAATCAGGAGAAAGGGAGCAGGAAACATGTGATAGAGCCTTCTCGGCCAATGAAACCTCTTTACTGGACAAGAATTCAGCTCCACAGTAAAAGGTAAGTTGTAGAGTTGTGAAGAGAGTGGTGTTTTCACTTTATGGCTGTCCTGATGGTGTCATATGTTATGATCAAAGTCTATTTACGGCTAGGCAGGTCTTTGAGAGAACCTCAGCGCAAACAGGATTTTATCTGTAGTTGGATACGTAAATGGGGTGCCCGTTTTATTTAAAGCACACAAACTCTGACTAATGTTTGCACATGAAAACTCTTTGAGGGTAGTGTTTTCAGCTGTTCTTTGGGGTTACATACCACGCGTTGATCAGAGTTCTGGGGGTGACTGTGTGCCACTAGGCATTCCGTGAGATGGTTTTTAAAATGTCCTATTTGTGCTTCCCCTCAACTTTCAAGCTAGAGTTGGTGTCTCTCTGGAGCAGCTTGCAAGTTTTGGTAGTGTCTTCCCTGTAGATGAATGTATGGTGAACACATTTTACCCTCCTCTTTCCTTCCTCCAGTGACTTAGAAATCCCTTTTTTTTTTTTTTTTTTTCACCTTGTATGCTCAGCAGGCAGATTCAAACTGCAATTTATTTGCATGGCAGCATAAAGCTATTCTGGTAGCCCTTACTTTGATATGACTTTGATATACTTGTTTTTGGTTGTTGATGCTTTTTGTTTGTTTGTAAAATATCATTCTTGGTCATGAAAAGAAGTTTCCTTATTAATCTTTTCTTTATGTCTCTGAGTACTGATTGTAAAACCCTTCTGCTGTAATTTAATGATGAATTTCTTCTTTCTTTTCAAGTTCTTGCCACTGTCACACAGGTGGTCTGCAGATAACTGTCTATTTCTACTTCTCTTGTGTCCATGTTTGTATGTTCTATAGCCTATATACAGCCTATTTATATTCCTCTGTATGTAAAGTGGGTGAATATAAATGAGCCTTTTGTGTGTGAACAAAGAAGCAAACAAAGATGTATGGGGGATAATCAGCAGTATATCTTATTAAAATGCTGCTAGTAGAAGTTAGGCAACAACTTTTAAATTGCTACTATTTTACTTTCCTCATTCTTCCATTTATGACCTTATTTAGTTTGACGTTGCCCTACATAGGTCTTTTGCTTAACTTTAGAGATTCTAGTGCTTCACTTGTGTGGGAAAAAATTGAAGAGCCTTCCATAGATTATCATGAGTTTGAAGAACTGTTTTCTAAAACAGCTGTTAAAGAGAGGAAGAAACCCATTTCGGACACCATTACAAAAACAAAGACTAAACAAGTGAGTACTCATTTAATTTCAGATCTTTTCTAGGCTGATTTTTACAAAAAGACAGATTTTTGCATGCAGCTGAGATGAATTTTGCCTGGTGTGAAATAGTTACCATATATATATACACACACTATGTAGAAATATAAGAAAAGGAGATAATGTAGGATGGGTTTCAAAGCTATATGTGTTAAAGACTGAAGATTTTTTTTTATAAATTACTTTTCAAGTATGTGTTTTCATAAAATCTTTGCTTCATCCACTTAAAAATTAACAAAATTAAAACTAAAATAATTAGGTGCATTTATGATGCTTTGAAATTGACTGCGCATGTGCAATGGGTGGTATATAAATTATTCTAATTTTATAAATTGAATAGTGAGTTGCATATGAATTACCATGACTTCAGAGAAAAATTATGTTTAAGAATCTAAGTCCTAATGTTACAGCAATCATAACAGTTCTAAGTTTGTGTTGTGTTTATATATATGTAGTGAATATGAAGTTTATGCATACAATAAATGACAAGCACAGTTGGGAAGATCCAACATTAATCAAACTGGTTTCTTGAAATGGTGTACATCAAAATAAAGACAGGAAGCATATTTTAAATGTAGAAGTTTAAACCCTGGGGTAAGAGAATTGAATCTGAATATTTACGTGACTAGAGAGCTGTAATCTTCTTGTTATCTGTGTGAAAGTCAAATTATGGTGGTATGGTAATTAATTTGCAGTTAAACTTTCAGGCTGTAGAGGAGAATGTTCTTCTGTAGAATCCTAAACAGCAATTAAAGTTCTTGTTTTATCTCGTCTTCACATTCCTGTACTCAATTCAAGACTAGGCTGTTCTTTTAACATGCAGGTTAACGCTATACAAGATTTTTTTCCACATTGGATGTACAGTGAGACTCTTCAGAATCTCCATGCAGTAGATCTTATGTTTGAATATGACCTCCTCACCTACTAGTTCTGGAGATCTTGCCCCCACCGACCCACTTTGTTCAGCAGTATAAACATGCAGGCGCTCTTTACCGTGCTGGCAACCTGCTGCAGGCAACAGAACTGGTAACGAAGTTAGGATGATTATCCCAAGGTGTTGGATAAAACCTTTATCTGGACGGATGGGAAGGACAGTTCAGCCACACTTGTGTGGCTGTTCGTCACGTACCTGTGTGCTGCACTAGGCTGTACTAACTGGGATGTGAGGAAAGGTAACGGTGCTGCTGCTACCTTGCTGTCCTGCAACAAATCTCCACAGTGCAGGACCTTTGCTTTTCTTCCCTCCTTCTAGAAAAAGCCTGTTTTAATGGTTATTCTTAACTAAATTAGTATGATAGCGCTTTAAGTAAAAAAAGGAGTGCAAAGCTATACCTGATGCTTTGCCTGTAAACTGTTGGTCCATTCACATTTCATGAGGTTTGGTGATGCAAATCTCTAAGCAGAGTAGAAATTATGACTGTTTAATTCTGTAATGTAAACAGTGGTTAAAGACACAGTGATTGTAAATAAACATTAGATGTGGATTTTAATACTAAGGGTATTTATTTTTCTTGCAATGCCAAAAATTTAGATACGTTGTCAATAAATAAATAAAATGTAGATAAAACTAAATGAAAATGACAGATTGTTCTTAACTTCTTTGAACAGAACAAGTTGTTTATGACAGAAATTTCCACGCAGAAGTTTAAGGCAATCTAAGTAGTTGCCTTCATCTAGAACGAACATTCCTGTGGGCCACCTAAATTGACAGAAGAGAATCCCCTGTGTGTTTCTCTTCCTCTGGTGATCAAACAAATGTACTGCTCTCCAAAAGAGAGAAATTGCCTAACGGAGAAGTCTGATTTGTTGAACTGTAGTATCTGGGGGGAAAAGACCAACCAAACAGATAATCGCAGGCTTTCATTAGAGCTACACTTAGGGCTATCGTTTACTGCAGACGTCAAAGTTAAATGTTCATGTGTGCAAATCTAGTTTGGGCTTTTCGTAGTATAGACATGAGACAACTGAGGTAGAACAGATTCACAGATATATTCTACGTACGCCTTTTCAGCAGTTTGGAATGCAGGCCTTCATTTTTGAAATTCTCTTCATTTATACCACAGTAAACACTTGGATAATGAAGTCCATCCATGTTTAGCAGAAGAAACAGTTATTTGGGGAAAGCACGGCTGTAATTCCACAAGTATGTTTTTATAGGAAGTACCAAGTGCTGTTTAAGTGGTTACTGACTTACATGGCTTCTATGATAGTTACGGGTGTTGTAAAGATCTTAGAAATGGTGTTTCTGTAGTGATTTTTACAGGGACATGTTATGCAAAGCAGATGTGTTCTGTCACCTGTTGAGCTACAGAGGAGCATTGTACAGAACAGATCCAGGACCCACAAAGCTCACTCTGCGGCTTTCCAGAAACGCTCTAGTATGGCAATTGGTTTTCCTCCTTGCATTGATGAGCAGGTGTGCTGAGCGGATGTATTGCTTAGATGGTTTGGATGTAAAATACTAGCTCCACTGGAAATAGTAGTCAGGAAAAAATGCCCAGATAACTTTCAAATGCATAAAATATTTGGTACTCTACGTAAACATCTGATTTTAATAAAACAATGTTTTTATTGTAAGCTGAAATAAAAAAGTATTTACAGAGGAGGCCACATGGTGTGGGGGGTGGAAATTCTAGCTAATCTGAAGAAAGGTTTAATAGTTTGGGGATGTTTTAGTGGGTGAAAGATTAATTATTTTGGAGTACGCTGCTGTTCTACACACAGAGCTATTTATGCTATGTGCCATAGAGTATATGCATATGTTTGTGTGTGTTTATAGATATGCATGATATAATTATTTCTAAATGGTGACCCCTTTTTAAGTGGTAAAATTATCCATATTGTTGTGGGTTGTTTTGGGTTTTTTGAGTTAACAATTGAGTTAATTTCACCCTACCCAAGTATTGGTCCCAATCGTTTTTTCCTTGGTATGATCATCTGCAAATAACTTAATAAAATATAAATCAATAATGCTTTAAAAAAAATCAATATTACATCTAGCACTGAATAAAGGCCACATTAAAATCCATTCCAGAACTTCAAAGAAAGAGGAAAAAATTAAGTGTTAATATTTATTTGTAAATGCAGCTGATTTTATTCTTACTGTCTCTCATTTGGTGCTACAGCAAAAGCTGTGATTTATTTTGCTCTGTTAATACGTACATGTCAAATTCTCAGCTGCTGTAAATGTGTGCAGGCTCACTCAATGAGAATGCCTACTAAATCTTCAAAGAAAGTCCTTTATGGGCTATATTATAGGTGGGGCTGCCATTGCTACCTATTAAAGGGGTCTGGCTTTCATTATAAGTCCCTGTTGTTATAACTTTGCCAAAATTTAGCTCTTTAGGCTGCAAGTTTTGTTGGGTTGGGTTTTTCTATCCCCCCACATTGGGTGTCTCCTTCATTTTGCCAATGTTAAGAAAGAAAACAAAGTCTGGTTTTGCTCATGTCCACATAGTTTCATAGACTTGAAATATGGAAATATTTTATCAGATACGTGTCTTGTTAGTTGTGTAAAGCATTTCTTAAATTTTGCCACTCTACAGGCTATATCTCAGTTCCTGTTGCTCAGGAGAGACTTCAGGTATAATTCTGAAGATTTTTTTCCTAACCTTGTACTGGCAGGTTGGAAAACAGGGGCCAAGAGGAGAGAGGCAAAGGAAGATTAAGATGAGTAACTGGAGAGGGAGTGAAGAACTGAGGAGATCTGACAGGTGGAAATATAGAGCATAATAGGTCTGATTCTGTGTCACCTCTTATTCTGTCTAAAGTAATTTCTCTCTGAAACTTGTTGTGAGCCTGGGGTATTCTTCACCTGGATGTTCCTTTCAGCAAATAGCGTATCTCATCAAACCTATGGTGTTTGACCTAAGCAAAGGGTGAAAACTCACTCTTGGAGTGTCTTGTTCAGCCGTGCCATGTAGTTATAATATTAGTTTTGGTTACATGGCTGGATAGTATTTTTCATAGGACCCTTTCCATAGCTAGGGTGGACTGTGTGGAATGAGCACAGTTTGTAATTATTACTTAGGAAATGAAGCTGTTACCTGAGTAAAAAATTCTTTTATCGGTTGTTGCAGCACTTAAAAACCACGTACTTAGTGAAGCAGGAAGAAAAAGGATAGTCTCATGATTAAGGCCACACACTCAAGAACGATGGTAAATGAAATATTAAAAATGTACTTGCATAGAGAACACTGGCCAGTGTGCACTGAATGGATTTAGTGGAAAAATGGTACATAATCAGAAAATCTTGATATCACTGTCAGCATAATAAGTATACAGAAGGTGCTGAGCTGACTTGCATAGATTGCTTTCCTAGCTTTTGAACAGTCATCTTAGAAGCCTTACTGATAATTCTTTAACTGTATTTTTGGAAAGTAATATACCTGTAAATGCAATGAACATTTCAAGAGCAGACCATGTGTTTATAATCTATCACGTAAATGAAATAAAAATGTTAAAGATATTCTCATATGGAAAGTCCACTATTAATCTATTGACATTAAGATTTAATCTCCCCCTTCCACCCCAGAAAATAAATAATAGGTTACTAAAGTTTCATTCTGTTTCAAAAGCCTAAGATGCAAACAAGATGTATCAATAAAACTGTTTAGTTAATGATTTCAGCACTTTTGAATTTTTAAGTTGAACATCAAGAAGCTGTGGTAATAGAATACCCCTAGAAATAAAATGCCACATAAAATAAGTATAAATTGGTAAATAAGGTAAATGTCATATTGACTTAACAGATAAAAATTTATTCATTAACAAGGAACAACGTAAAGGGAAAAATAATTTTCTGAAGAAGAGGGTTTGTTCCCTCTGCAAACAGTGGAGGCACTGTCTTAAGGGGCTTTCTGTATCCACACTTATTGATCTATTACCTGTCAGTGGCGCAACCATTTGCTGTAATTTTATGTACTCTCCAGAGATACAGTCGGAGTTCTGCTGCCCCTACAGAGAGAAATTTTAGAGGACTGGACTGATGCATTGTTTTTATTTATATAAGTAAATAATAATGTCATGAAGTTATTTATGAAATTTAATAATATCTCACTTATTTGGCTTGCAAGAATAATTTCTTTTATGAGATACTGTATGAATGTGATCTCTGTTTTTACCTCTCATTCTCTTCTTTATATGGCTTATTGCATGTTTTGTTATTATATCATTTGTTTTATAACTGTATCTACAAAGTTCTCTTTGTTGCAAACACAGTTTTACCTAACTGCATCTATATATCAAATATTTCTACCTGTTCAGGCTTCCCAGGTTGATGTCCTCTATTAACCGCATGCATTTCATTCTTGTTTCCTTCCTGCTTTCTTCTCTTTGGGCCATACATTCGGAAGTTTAAAACAAACATATGAGCTTGGCATCTGACAATCTTGCAAACTTGTCTTGTCACCTAAGAGCTCTGTGGGTTTCTTTATTTTGTTCATGTATCCTCACTAGCACTGAAAGGTTCTGCTGATGTAACAGCCTGTTTTAGATGCTGCTGCTGCTGCTTATGGATTCTGTATGGGCGAGAAAGGTTATGTTCATTTCTTAACCAGAGGAGCCATGTAGAGTGTCTGACAATGGCCTCATTGTGTTTCTCTATGCTCTGGAAGGGGAATGTCTTAATGAAAGTTTGTTTAAAAAAAGATAAAAATAGGCTTTGGGTTGGAGTGAGTGAGCTGCAGCTCTTCTGTGAGACTGAAAGCTGCATATCTAAAAAGCATAACCCGGATCTTGAATTCCAGCAGAAAGATAGCTGCCACCCTGGGCTGTGTACTATTCTTGTTGTACCTGACACTGTCAAGCAGAGGCATCTTAGTTACAGCCATCTTTCTAGGAACGTTGGTGATCTCGCATTTCCATAGCCAGTAGTTCTACACCTTTCAAACACTTTCTTCTCCATCTCTCCATGGTGCTTCTGACTCTCTCAGTGCAAGGGCTCAGTGCAGTGGACACTGTAGCATTGGATGACATCAAGGGAAGAAGAAAGGAAGGAAACATGGATATAGCAATACTCATTTCTTCTCCCACCTCTCTGTCCACATTGATTTTGCTAAGGAGGCAAGAAGCAACACTTTTTAGTACAGTATTTTTAAAATTTGATCAAGAAAACTCAAATTGCTTCAGAATTAGATGTGCATACGGATTGAATGTGTTTCACGTAGAAATTAGAGTTTAGTACAGTGGTCATGACGATTTAGTAAAAAAATCACTGTCTAACTTAAGTGTGAAGGTACTTGTCTGTATTACTATCAGACCCTAACTGACTTACAAGTTAAACAGATTTTTACTGTCAGCATGAAAATCAAGGGTTTAAGATTAAGTTATTTTTTATTTGTAGAGAAGTATTGATTTTGTGGATTTTTCCTTATGGCTGTATTTTGTTACCTAGTGCTGACTTCAGTACAAACAGCAAAACCAAAAAAGTTGTTATATTCATTTGGAGTAGGTAGAGTGAATAATGTCGTACTTTTGACTGTAACCGTATGTCCCCCTTTAAAAGTGGGAACACTAAAGCTTTTACAGCATGGGGGTTTTGTTTGTTGTTGATACTTCCTACTAGATATCATAGTGGGCTCTCACCTTTCTTTGAGAGTTTTCTGGTTTTGGGTTGTGGTTTTTTTTTTTTTTCAATTCTTTACCCTTTCCTAACACCACCACCACCCCGCCTTCTTCCATGTCTGTCTCCCTGATTTGATGTGCTAACTTTTTATAAAATAATTAAGACTCTTAATTTCAAATTTATTTGGGTATGCAATATGTTTTGCAAGAGTTTGCAAAAGATCTGTGTAATTGCATGCCTAATTTGAGTACACAGTGTCAAGATTGTTCATAAAGTTGGGCTGATAACCTGCAAAAACAACCTGCTGAGTGTATTGCAGATCATGTATGAAAATTCTGGCTTTTATACAGGATTTCTAGGGAAATTTTAGCTTTTTGGGTCTTTTTTTTAAAGAGTTTATATTGTAGCATCTGAACATGCATTTGCATTACTAACACATAGAAACATTTTGACAGTTACAAACATAAGATCTAAAAATATAGAAACTAAACGTTAGGTACCCTGGTCCTTTAGCTGATGAAAGAATGAGTAATTATAATTGTGGTACATAACAATGAGCTAAACTCTCAAAGAGGAGCTTTAGGCATGGAAAAATAAAATCCTTGTGACCTGTTTTTAAACTAACGGATTTGAAATTTGCTATTTATCTCAATCTCCTGCTCCAATCCTTAAAGTTAGAATGTTGTTGTTATTTTTTTTATTAAGGGACATTTTACTACTGTTCAGCCTCCTGTTGAGGAACACAATGCTTATCTAACTTACTACTGTATATCTGAATCTAAGCAATCTAAGTATTGTTTTCATCTAATGTCATAAGTGAGGAATATTAACTGGGATAGCAATCTCTTAGTAAAAGATTACTTCTACAGTAATAGTTTTATGGTATTCATTTCAAACAATACTATTTTATTGATAAAACATCATAAAAGGGTATAAACTGTTTCTCATCTTTATTTATGAAAGTACAGTAGGGTAATAGATAAAATGAATGAAAAGTAAATATTATGTCTAATCTTTACCCTCAAGCATGAAGTTACAGCATCCACAAGTGGCAAACATGGCTGCTTGGCTGCACTAATTTGCATAACATGATGACAGCTTGCATCTAGAAGTACATGACAAAGAGAATTTTGAAACCTTAGGTATCTCCTTACAGATTATGAGACTCTTCGGTGGGGAAAGTAACCAGTTAGTTTGCAGAGGAGATTCCAGGTTTGATTAGGGTAGGAGACAGAGATGTGCTCAAAATTACACTTTATAATTGATGTTCTGTGGTAAAAGTTGAGTTCAGTTAAATCATTATGTGCCATCAGCACAGATATGCAGTTAGACAGCCAGGACTGGGTGTTGGTTTTAGGGGTTTGGTTTTCTTTTTTGATCTCCTATTGTACCTATTGTACCAAAATGGCCTCCCTACTTGAAGTAGTCCCTGTTTCCACTCTCACAATTGCCATTACTAGCCAGAAGTCACTTCTGGATTTACCTTTTAAAAAAAACCAACAAAAAAAACCCAAACAAACAAAAAACCACACACCCATAAAAACCCCCACTCATGAGAGCATAATATTATTCTGTTATATCTGTAAGAAGACAAGGATATGCATGTGAAAGATATGATGGGTCCAGTTCTGTGATCGCCAATTTTACATTTGGAATACACTTGAATCTGCAGAAAAGATCTATTGTCACAACGCCTAGTGAGGGTGACTGCATTACTGCCCTGATCCTGTCTCTTAACACCTTGTTTGGAACTTTGGGGTTTCTGCATCCTCTCTCCAACAGTTACAAGCTATAAACCATGGTACAGTGGAGTTTCCCGCATGTGACTTTTTGTAATGTACAGTAGTTTTTCTTAACCAGTGAGAGCCTTGGGATAACTTTGCCTAATGCTGTCGGTCACAATCAGAACCAGAGAGCAAGAATCATTGCAAAATTCCATGCATTAACTAAATATTATTCTGGGGAAAGGGAATCTTCGTATTTTTGCTTGGAGGTTCTCATCAAACATGTGTCTTGCATTACCTTTCACTAAATATCTCTTTGACTGTTTTTGCTTGTGTTAAACAATCAGGAACAAATTTGGCATGTAGTTTGTTTACTACTTAACAATGAGGACTACTCAACAATTAGAAAGTTTGTCCTAGACTTCAGGCTGCAGATAATATCTCTAGCTTCCTTTTTATTTATTTTTTTTTTTTAATTTGTTCAAAGCAGAGTTCCAGAATCCAGACTAAAAAGGAGCTGTGTATTGTGTCTGAGGCTTTAGATCTTGTAGAGATTGGATTTATCAAACTTTTGTTGTTCCGCCTTTAAATGGCGTCACTCGTCTGTAGCCTGTAGGCCCAGACTATGCAGCTGATTTATTTGATTGCTTTATTTTTTAAATGTGGGAATTGCTTTAGGCATTTATGCTAATATTCATATTTTCTGAATTAGTGTTGTATTGTTACAGCCATTCTATTGGAGGAAACTATAGTATTCATGCAATTGAAATGGGAATGAAATGCATAATAGAGATTAGTATAAAAGTTGACATAAACCTTACATTTTAAATAAAGCCAGACAAAACTGGTAGCTGCTACATAAAAACGTTTTATCTTGCTGTTCTGCACCCATTCATCTGACAGTCATGCTCTTCGGTACTCTTTCGATGTCGTTGTGGTTCGGAATTTTGGCAGCAAAGACAACCTGTTCTTCATGGGGACAGTGCTTTCCCACCCCCACCCCTCCTCCTATCACTGGTAAAATGTGGCACTCAGTAAAAAATTGTTCTCCTGTCCATCAGCTCACTTTCAGAAAAAGCAGCTTCTTTTTCCTGCTAACTTTTAGGCCAGGTTCCTTCTAGAGCACAGACTTGAAGGGATTTACTAGGCCACTAAATCTGGTCCTATAGCATTGAAGGGAATCATGTCCCCTAACAAATCATGTTCTAGCCTGCATTATAAAAAGAGTTAATTTATTTGGTTCATTTTTCTCTAGTGTTGGTCCCCTTGATGTATTTGTAGACCTGATCTCGGTAGCCCTCTGAGCTTTAGATTGCTGATGGGTGGTAGAAACACCGATTTCACAATTTGAAGCAAATATAGTAGTATATGGGTGCTGACGCCATTAGAAGTGGGAGAGTCCCAAGAACAGGCTCCAGCTCATCCTCGTTCTTTGGCCCTCCAAGAAAGAACAGTGTAGTTCTGCTTCCTTGGGAAAGGTCAAGTTGTGGACCCTTCCTTGATCCTAACTACATTCACACCTGAATGCAGTTGTAACATTGTTTTGGGGAAGACCACTTAACAAAGCTATTTTACTCTCTGTTTTCTTCTCTTGTTCTGTTTTACTCCTGGCCAATACAGTAGCCTGCATCAGTTCCATTTCTACTTCATTTTTGCAGAGTATGAGTGACAAGAAATGTACACACTTGCTTCAGATGAGCTCTTGCCACTTTGTGTGACTATTGTTATACTCAAGATCTATTTTACTTTGTAAACCTTTTGTAGCTGCAAAGAAGTAAATAGACAATAGCTTCGTTTTACAACAAGAAAATCTCATATTATTTGTCCCATCTTTATCTCAGTTCCAGGCTTAAATGAGATTTATGTCCCATTTAAAAAACATTTAGACCGATTATAGCCTATTAGAAGGATAGTGCGGGATATCCTAATTATATTTTTCTGAATTACATTAGTTTTCCCTTTGAATTCAGAAAATCTGACTATCATGTCCTATTTCAGTCCATTTGACTTCAGTCTTAAATTCCTAATAATATATTACATAGATTAGACAATTGTATAGGAATTTCTTGCTAATTTCTGACAGATGACGTCAATAGCCATGCCTTGAATTTAGGTCTTTAACCTTGTGAACGATAGTTATGACGTACTTGGTTTCTAATAAAATTTTCAGTTCATGAGCAGAATGTTGTATTTTCACTTCTCTGTAACTAGTTAGGAATCTATGAGGAAAGGAGGATGAAATACCTTCAAAATCGATGGTTATGAAGGTTTAAGGTGTGGGGGGAAATAATTAATAAAACAATTGGCCAGCCAATGACATCCTCAGAAAACCTATACGGCAAGCACTGTGAGTTTCCCATTTCCTTTCCTAAGCAGTCCCAGTGGTAGACTTCTGGGTCAGGCTTTTACTTCTTCTCTTCAGCTACTGCTCAAACATCAACGAACAAACCTGTGTCTGAAAACTTAAGTGAATCAAATTTGATGACAGGGCAAACATCTTGTGGGTACTTTTATGTTTTTTTAAGACATGAATTGGATCATGACATTCTTTGCTCTGGCTAAATTAATTCTACTTTTTCTAATCTCATTTCTATTAATTAATTTCTAAATAATTTTGCCAGTGGGGCTGTAGATGATACAGCACCTTTGTGCTAAGATAGGAACAGTGTAAAAAAAAAAAAAAAAAAAAAAGTATATGCTTCCTGACTGCAGTGTAAAAAGAACTTGAACTTACAGTTCTAATTATCTGGCTTTTCTTCTTTCCTCCAAGTGGTTCACAAAGGTTTTCTTCAGTGTGTTTAGTACAGTGTAAAACTCAGCAACCTGAGCAGGTTAAATATTAACCTCTTCCATCTATGTAATGGTTGTAGCCCTGCGTTGAAAAGTATTTCATCTAGAATCATGTCGTTTTACAGAGAAGGGTCCTTTCCTGGCACTGCTTCCTTCTCATACCAATGATACAAAATTTACAATAAGCTGAATTCAAACAGCTTAGAGCCCTGTGGAAGACAGTCTGTGAATTACTTGTTGCTTTTATGCTTGCAAAGCAAATATGTACAAAAGTGTATTTTAGTGGCTAATTTTTACCCCCTAAAGCAAGACGTTCTGATGGTTTGATTTTTATGTTTTTGTTTATTTTAAAAACAAAAAAAGCTTTGAGACCTTTTATATTCCCTAAAAGTGATCAAAGAAAATCCCAATACGTACGCGGTTATTTTGCTTTTTAAATAAAATTCATATTGGCGCCTACTACGTCAAACACTCAAATAAAATACAAATTCTCACAGTTTTAGCTTACATCAAAGATGGAAATCATTGTGTGGTTTTGGAAACCAAAGCAATTCCAAGATAGACACAGTTGGAATTTTTTTTATATGACAGCCTGTTTCATACACTTAGTAACATCAGTGTGAAGTTGAAAGTGTGCATCCTAATGAAGGAGGAAGTCTAGGGGAACTTTTATAGTGACTCTTTTAGGATTAGGATTCAACTAGGTGACATAGTTACACTTGTGATGGATTTATGCAGCAGAAACAAACTTTAAAAATAGTAATTACTCATTTTTAGATGTGTATATAGACTACAAGGTACTATTTCTTGAATTTGTCGTTAGTAATGTGAAATATCTGGTACATTTTACTGGATATTAATACTAATAGTTGGGTTTCTTTTGGCAGGTTGTCAAGTTGTTAAGTAACAAAAGATCTCAAGCTGTTGGAATATTAATGTCTAGCCTTCACTTAGACATGAGGGACATTCAGCATGGTAAGTGAAATAAATATTGTTGATTCTAGCTCAGATCACGTCATTAATAATCTGGAAATGCTAATTACTTCTATCTTCTGATATGTGAAATAAATTAATAAGAGGCTTTTTTTATACTCTGTTTTTCTGAAAATAGCCTGTTCTGGCATTTATTTTTCTCCTTTCTAGTAACATGTTTCCTTGTCCTGTATAGAAAATAAAATTATTTATTTGCAGAATTACCATCTGTATTTTTTGGTGTCAGTTATCTAAGTGGTATAAAAGATAGACACTTTGATTTTGGTCTTTCTGAGGAAGAAAGTGTGATGTGTTGTTTATTTTAATTCAGATAGCCTCAGGACATCCAAAAAAGTGAATAATAACATTTTGTTGATTTGCTATATAAAATAGTTCTTATATTTTGGTTAGCACAAACTGTGGAGTTCTTTCATCTTCAACAGCATTCTTTGCAAAGGGAGACCTTTTGGGGGAGTGTAATCCTTTTCACATTTATGCTAAGAGACAGTAGTGCAAAAAGGTGAAAAGTGGAATTGCATTTATATTCAGAGCATCCCTTATGTTTCCCAAAGGCTTTGGATAGATTTGAAGCAGATTGAATTATCCTGTGAAGTGCCAGCCTATCTATTAAATAAATGTGGTTTCAAGTATAACACAGACTTCATAAATCACAAAAACATCTTGTGAACTTTCTAGGCTACATATTTACAGCCGTGCATTCAGTTTACTATGATTTGCTTATTTTGTGAAATTATTCATAAATAGAACAAATTTCAGAGCACTCTGTCAGCTAGTGAATAACTCTTAATCACAGTTTTACATTTTTATTAAACTGTTTTGATGGTTACTAGACTTCCTCAAGCTGAAGCACTTAAGATGGTAGTCATAGAGCAAGGCGCCAGTACTGGCGCCAAGAAGTACTTGGTATTTCCAAAGCTGGCAGATGTAGTTCAGTTAAGTCATAGAGCAAAATCTGAAAACAATGATATGGTCCTTTCCTTCAGTCAAATATTCAACTTGGTTTCAGTTAATAATGAGAACCTTATGAACAAAGGAGTCCGCCTAACATCTGTGTCTGTGGTAAAGCCAACACAAGTTCATTGAAAATTTGCTTGCTTAACATGCAACACTAACAATAACATGGCATGAATGTCAGTAGTTGAAGGGGTCAAACAATATTATGCTTAACCTTTATCCTATTACAATATTAAGCACACATGATCATCTAAGAGCTGTGTGCAGATTTTGTATATTCCTCTTTCAATAGCTGTTTTCTAAAACCAAAAGTCTTTGCAAAGGGGAATTTAGTAGTGCTCTTATTCCCTTGCTGTGCAGAAGTGATTGAACAAACATGAGAGAACTTTTGTCTGATGGAGGAATTTGTGGAAATGATTGGAAAATCCTGATGTCAAAAATGTTTTTTTTTTAAGAACGTAAAATGGGCATGGAGGAAAAGCGGTGAGGAGCAGCAAAGAAATTTGCATGGTGGGGGACAAGGAAAATAGAGGGGAGATCTCACCAAGAAGTATTTCTGGCATCAGTCACTCCGTGCAGAGTTCTCTGAGTGATCTAACCGTAGAGCCCATGGAGAAATTATAAAATCACAAGCCCAAGTATTTAGCTTCACTTTAATGTATTCACTATTTTTACTTGCTTGGTAAAAAGTGAGGGGTTTACATACTTTTGAGTTTTATAGCTTACTGGTTTATCTGCTGCAATTTGAATATACAAACGAGAAGGTACTATCAAAAATTAAAATAATGTTCAAGAGCGCATGCATTAGCAAAATAGGCAGTTGATATATTTGCATCTTTATACATTAAGATTTAAGATCTATGACAGCAACTACAGCAGAAAATGTGATCAGTGTTCTTTGTTCCCTGGCCCGGGGTTTTAGTGGTGGTCTTGAGTTTTTGCCATGTTTAATGTACAGTGACATGTACATTTACCCATATCTCAGTACAACACAAGCAATGGTTTTTTTTCATAAATTTGAAAGGCAGTCAAATGAAACTTTCTTTTTTCCCCCCACTCTGGCAATTTGTGGTACTAGGCAACTCTCTTTATAGGTTCTCTTGTAAATATTCCTTATATTACATACAAAGCATATCTGTGGGATGCCGTGTTCATGCAAATTGCAGAAGAATTGTAATTTTTTTTTATTATTATTTCTTTTTTTTACTGGCCATAGAAAAGCACCCAGAAAGAGAGAGAAACTTTCAATGCAGCGTACTATTCAGTCCATTTCCTGGTTTGCATGCTATTGTGTTTTATTTTTCTAATGGTTTAGACAAATTTCAAAGTGTTACAGGAACAGAAGGGAAAACAGTTGTGCTGGGTATTAATTCACCTAATAATTTTAGGATTTCAAGTTTTAATTCATATTGTGTTTAACTGAAGAGCTTAAAATAACTTGAAACCTAGGCAAATGTTGTATTTAATGTCTTGTAATTTTTTTTTTGGTTGGTTGGCGTTTTTTGGTGTATTTTTGTTTGCTTTTAAAGATACAAAACAATGGTGAAATATTGTCTGCAAGAAACAATCCCTGATGAAAGATTGTTTTGGAAACTTGAAAATTTAAATCATTTATGATATTTTGATATTTTGTTAACTGATCTTGAACACAGCTACTTTTTCATGCATGTGTGATCAGATGGCATTTAGTGGAGGATCTCAGAATATTGTAATATATGCTAAATAGCTTGCTTTTATGATGATTATATCCTTGTTAAGCATCTGCTTGCAGAATTGCATTTGTCTGCTTCCGACTTTGAAATAGGTTTAGTAAGACAAATTCCCAAACCCTGGCTGCTTTTAAAATATCTTTACAGTGTGGAAGGAGTAGTTGTAATAATCAGAGCACATTTGTACTGAACTCTAGTATGTCTTTCTAGTAGTGCTTTAAAGTAGGGTAGGTTGATTTTTCTTGTTGTTATGGGGTTTTTTTTAGTAGATTCTAATTGCTAACAGAACTCCCAGCTATTTTACGCAGTCTAGGCTAGAACTGTAAGAAATGTTGGTCTCTTTAGCCGCAGTGCCATTTCTCTCTGTTATTAGTACAAAAATGAGTCCTCTTCTCATGGTTTCTCTGGTTTCACACAAGGTTTTACTGACGCCTATTTTTTACAATCATCTATCAACTATGCAAAACACTTTATCCAGGCATTTTTCTTGCTTTTTTATTTTTGCTATACCACAAACATCCTTTATCCAGTATTATGTTCCCACTGGAAATATAGCTGTATTTGGCTGCATGATACAGCCAGAGCTTGAGAAATGCCAAACAAGCACTTCTTACATATTTTTGCCCTTACAGCTCAGATTTTCTTCCTAGAGAAAAGACTTTGGTTTTAACATTAGTCTTTTTTTTTTTTTCCTTAACATTTCAGAGGTGCAACATTTGCTTAAATTAGAGATCCAACAAGATTCCAGTTAACTGCATACAGTAATCTATGATGAACACCCTATACATTAATATATAATTGCATGTTAAGCCTGTGTCTGCATTTAGGGACCATGGCTCTTAAATAAGACCTCTCTGTTTAATAAAGTTGTCTGTCATCACGTGAAATGTAACAACTGTTTGAAATTGTAGCTATGTTGCGGAGACTATGGTTGTCAGTGCCTTCCCCAATCCCCTTGCTTATAAAGATACAATGTATCCTCTTCCGTGTTTAAGCTTTTATGGCTGTTAACAAGTGCAGTAAGAATAGCAAAAAACTCTTCTCTGGGTGTGGAAAAATAGAAGGAAGAAAATTAAACTGAAGATGTCAGCCAGAAGAAGAGCAAACTTTATATTTCATGCAGATAAATATTACATTTACTACACAGTCAGATTTATATCTGGTATTTATTTCCTAAATGGAAATTAATCTTTTGTTCAACAAAATCACCTTGGTCTGAGCGTGCCTTGTAAATGTTGAAAGTAGAAGCTGGCAAAAATGGCGTATGCAATTCTCTGTTTTTTGAAGTTGCCTGTAATCTCATCCAATTCAGTAAGTTTCTCTTAACAGGGTTTATCATTTCAGGTACTGTGTTACCTCTGGCATTGCTGCAATAGTCTACCTATATTTCTGTAAAGTTTTGCATAGCACTTTGTGGTTGCCCTGGCTCTGTTGGAAGTAGTTTGGAGGTTTCTACCTCTGCATTTTGGACCACCTTTCTCATATCCTCATTTAATAAGTCATTTTTCCCCCCTCTCTGAGACACTGGTAATCTACAGAATTTGATGGAGCTACCTGTCCCGCTCTGATAATTGAAAAAAACATACATATGGAAGACCAAGGCTCTTTTTATTACAGCTCTCAACTCATTGTTGGTCAGTGATACTGGGAAAGGAGGTTATATAAAAGAATGTAATAGGAAATAGAGTTATGGAAAGGGCAGGCAGATTCACCTAACAGCTGGTAAAGCCCAACCTTTTAATCTGGGTTTGAGATTATTTTACTGAAAGTTGTATTTGCGGCAGAGCTTGCTGTGCTAACAGAGGTACAACTTTGAACAACAGACCTATCTTCTGCCCTGAATTCAAGACAGATGTGCAGGAAGTGAATGTACTTTAAATGTTAGCGGGCAAAATAAATGTTTATTCTTTAGTATTTGGCTATTAGTGACAAAGGAACATGAGAAAATCTTAGTTTTGTTTTCTTACTTGACCGCTCACACTGACACTTAGAAATGATGAGCTAGGAGAGACTTTGTCAAAGGTTAACTGAATGATTTCACTGGAGGAGGAGGATAAAATGTCTCTTATGCTGCATTATTTAAATGTTCTGTGCAGGAATTCTTCATGCATCGAAGTATCACGTAGTCTCGGTGGTCATAGGTCCAAGAGATGTTCTAAATGGAAAGCAATCAGGAAAGAATGACTCAACATCTGGAAAATAAGACTCATGATTAGTTTATCTTATGGAAGGTCCAGAGGTGATCTGAGCATTATTTAGCTTAATAACAATGTATGTGTATAAGAATAATAATTTGAAACTCGTAATACTGAAATATTTGTCAAGAACGACTATCTTCCCAAAAGACATTTTACTGTTTAAACAAATTATGAGGACAACACAATACATGATTGGATCAAGTTCTTTGGACGTTGTTATACTGAAAGGTAAACCAACTGCCCAAAATTGTTATTTCTGTCCATTTAAGTTATGAAAAAAATCCTGGATGTAAGAAGATATATAGAACACTTTTTCTGTCAGGTGGCAAGTCTGTATTTCTTTATTAAAGGAATGATCCATGAAATGATTGTAGTCAGTGCAGATTAATTCTAAAGTTTGAAACTTGACCCGTTAGTTCTGGCTTATTAATTGAGGATTTAAATTCTTTGAACATTTTTTTCTTAATCAAATATTGTGCATTCAGACACCTAAAAACTTAAAAGATTATGGGTTCAGCTTCCCCTCTAATAGCCTTTCCAACATGTGCTTAGATTCTTCTGAGACACCACCAAGGAAAGATTGGTTGGTTCGGCATTTTTCTGTCCTGTGAACTAGCACTTCCTTGAAACTTCACACCATAATCCTCAGTCTTATTCCTCTATTTCTTCTTAGCTTTATGCTACTATATTCATTACATTATGCCTGCTGTTAGATTGCAAGCTTACACATTTTATTTGCTTATAATTACTTTACAAGCTCCTATTGTGAAATTATTGGTAAGGAAAACAATGGAATATGCAAAATGAATTTTATAAAAGACAGACTAGAGTTAAATTAGAGTGCCACACATATGTATTGCTGCAAATGTTTCTATTGCTTCGATGCTGTTAGTATGCCCACAGCATTCTGTACTGAGCAGCGGAAAGCGACGCTGGAGCCCTTGTCTGGCCACTCCTGCCAGAGGCAGCTAGTGAGGAAGGACAACGAAGGTCCTTGGAGACAGGTGGGGTTTCTAACGGATGTGGGTGAAGGCCCTGAAAGCCAGTCCTGAGTATTGAAAGCATGCCTCAACTCTTCTTTCTATCCTCTGAGATTTTCTGAAGCTTAGTTCACAGTGACCAGAGGCCAATAAAGCAATAGCAATAGCAGCAGCAGTTAAGGAAAAAATACAATGGTATCATTGTATTTTTACCTAAAATACCTTGGTTATCATTTTCTTTAAGTATGCATGCAACACATCAAGATAATGAAGGACAGAAATATTCATATAACCAAGAAAGGAACTGAATGTTTTATGTGATACACCCTTTTGGAATTTACAATTAAGAATAAAATTACAGAATTAAACCAGTTTTCTGTAATGCAAAATACATTTTAAAGAAGTTAGGTTTTTTAAATGAAGAAAATCATATTGAGTTTTTTCACAATATTTGAATCAGCAGAGACTAATTACTGCCACATTGGATAGTTTGGATAATTAAAGATTTTTGTTGTTGTTAAGAACATACGAATGTAATTGAATAGAGAAGTTTTGTAAGAAACTGTAACTGCATTGTTTGTCTGTTGTTTCAGTTGAAACAGTTTATTTTTTTTTCTTGGAAGTCTGATTAACTTTGAAACTTTGAGAGAAAAGTTTCAGGAAAGTTCTGTTCTCCCAAAAGGAAAAAAAGCAATGCTGTTATTTCTCATTTGTGTACCATGTAGTCACTCATAAAAGGGATGATTACAAAATTCTAAGCATAAAAGCAACAAAATGTATGCTATTAGCATTAGTACCATGCAAAAGCTTGGGGGGGGGAGAAAAAGAGCACCTGGTCTCCTTTCCATAGCAGAAATATTTTCCAGGGTTATACTTTTATACATTGCTGAAGTACGCAGACATTTTAGCATTATGAAAATTAAGAAAGGCTTATTAATTGACTATGACCTTCCAATAACAGTCACACATTTTTTCATTAAGTCAAAAGATTTAGAAGAAAAGGATGTTTGCCACAACAATCTGTTCATGATTTGTTCACATGTTTGTTAGATTTGCATACATTTGTACGTACAAAAAATTTGTGTAAAAGAATTAATGCCACTTACATCTATATAGCTGTTAAAATCTAATTTAAATACAAGAAAGTTAAAATAAGGATTTAGTAAAACTTGTGAGGTAAATCCCTTTTTTTCTTTTTCTTTTTTTTACATTCAGTGTACTTATTTTTACTGTATTTTGCTTATCATTCCTCTTTTAAGGAAGCAATTAAAACTATATGGTATAGTTGATCAAACGGAGATCTGTCTAGCTTAGTACCTGACCTCCTGTGTGGATAACCGGGGAGGGGCGGGGAGGAAAAGTGAGTGGCACTGACCGCTCATTATGTAATTTTTATAGATCTCTATTTTATCTTTTTGCAGTAGTCGTCTTTCTCCAAATTGAAAAGTTTGTTTGGAATGACTTTCATACACGTCATCTATTCTTTTGATTTTTTTTTTTCCTTGTCACCAATCTACAATCCATAGTTCCCTTTCTTCTCTTTGCAAATGAGGTGACTAGCTCTGTATGCTATTTTCAAGATTTATGTGTGCCATATGCCTATGTCATGATATCGCATCATCTTCTATTTCAGGCTCCATTTTTTCTGTATTGTTACTGACATTCTGTTTGCCCTTTAGCTGTTGCTAATTATTGAGCTTATGTTTTCAGAGAACTATGAAAAAAATCTGAGTGTCTTTTTTGGGGCAGTAGTTGGCTAATTTTGTGTCCAAAAGGTGTTTTTACAGTTTTGGTTCTTTTTTTTCCATCTACTTTGCATGTATTAACACTGAATATTTGAGAGATCCTTTTGTACATGTTTGTGGTCAGCTTTAAAGTGGCTAGCTTTTATTCTCTGCCAACATTACCACCTCACGCTCTTTAAACAGCACAGGAACCTGCAAAGATCCTAGTAAGGCTCCACTGCTACAGCTCCGTACTTTGAAAACCGACCATTCATTTTTGTAATTGATTTCCTAAGTTTTTGAGCAGCTTTTTATTTTTAATCAGAGTAGAGCTTTCCTCTTATCCCACGACAGCATAATTTTTTTCTGAAGCCTTAGGTAAGGACTGTGAGGAGCCTTTTGCAAACCCAGTATCAGTCTGATCACTCTTACCTGTGCCTTTGTTGACTCCATTAAAGCAGTACGATTTAATTTGTTGCTCATGAGTGTCTACTTGTCTACTACAAAATGACATGCTAATTTCTCATTACATTGGTTTCCCTGTATGTTCTTTAAAAAAGCTGTTCTTCCATATAATACATAGACATTTTCCAGGCACAGAAGTCAGATCGACTGGTTTGTAGTTTCCAGCATCATCTCTGGAGTCCTCTTAAAATTTGTATTTGTATGTTCTGAAACCTGTTCAATTTGAGACGGTGCCCAAAACGTATCACTCGAGAAGTATAGAACTTGTCTGAGAACCTCTTTGACCTTTTCTGTGGTTGTGAATCCTAACACAAATACTTTGTTTAACCTTTTCTGAGTCTCTCTTTTGTGCTCTTTTTACAGCCAGATTATCTGCACGCCCAACTGTTTCCTGTCAGGCTTCATACGTATGACGTGTTTGAAAGCAGTTTTATTACTAGCTTTATGCATTTGGCAAGTTGAGTTTAGACCTTTTTGTTCTTGTCCAATTCACATTGAACTTACGAGACTTTTTGCTTTTCTGTTTTCCTTGGCTGTTTTCCACTTTCTGAAGAGTATCTTTTATTTACAGGTGTCCCTCGTGCTCTCATGTTTAATCATATATGTGGTTTTGAGGAGTAGGAATGCTGGGGATGTGAAAAGACTAGGGAAAAAAAAGGGTGCTTTTGAATTTTTCAGTTGGTGATTCCCCCCCCCCCCCCCGAACCTCTAATGTAGTGTCTGTAAGCTTCCTTCTGACCTCCAAGCTTTTTTACCCTTTTAACTGGCTTCTCATTTCAATGTAATTCCTCCTTGTAAAGTCTATTTTTATGGTGGTGTTTTTAAAAATCTTTTCCCCCTGTCCTATAAAGAAATTTCATTTAAGGTTGTTATGGTGTCTCCAACGGCTTGGTACACTGTTCAGAAGTAAATCAAGTGTTGTTTCTCCTCTTTTGGTATTTCTGCCTAGTTGTTTTGAGGAATAATTGTAATATCCTAAAATTTGGACTCCGCATGATGCCTCAAAAATATGCTTAACAGATTAAACCTTCTGCTATTATGTTTTCTATGTTGCCTATTATCTTACAGCTTTTACCATTTAGAAGTCATTATTAACATGCCTGTTGAGTGATCTGTACTAGGGTACTAACTGTGTTTTTTCTATTTAGGCATGAACTCTCTCAGTAGGGAATGTGGGAGATCTGTAACAATCGATTGCTTTGTCCTAACTGGCTCATGCTTCCCTTCGTTATTGGCTGCCACTCTTCTGCAGTAACCAATTATGGCACCATGCACAAGCTTGTATTATTATTAGTGTCACACTGATTATCTTCCTTCTGTTACATTTGAAACGGCCGCTACATCCATCAGTAAATACAAATTTGCCCATTGCAAACGTTGGATGCCTGGAAGCTCCGTGGAAACACATCATACACACAGCCTGGACTTTACCTGTTGAGCTCTGCTTATCTGGGTCGTTTTTCTGACTCATCTCACCTGGTTTATACCTGGACTGCCCTCCTCCCCGCCACGCCACCTTCCTCTCCGTCCCCGCCAGGTGAGGGGCCGCGCCAGCCTCTGCCGCACG
>NW_008825216.1:587599-605749 GCF_000699105.1 Pygoscelis adeliae | reverse complement strand
TGGCTTCGCCCCGCTTTCCAGCTTTGGCTGAGGCGCTGCTTCTCGGCGTACTTCTCACTCAGTGAGTGTCCCCTTCTGAAAAATAGTTCTCAGTGTAAGGAAGAGAAAGGATGATGGAAAGATGCGAGATTTGTGATTTGTTTGCTGCATCCATCCGTCATCCGTGGTAGGCAGGGTGAGAAACAGTGCAGGGGAAACTGGTTAGATGTTGGAAAATCTTTTTCTACTGCAAAGATTGTAAAACATTGAGTCTGAGAGCCCGCTGTTTCTCATGCTGGGGCCATTGTGTTGGCGTTCCTGTTCCTGTCGCTTTATGAGGTACCTGAGTTTCTCCTACTTTTTTCTCTTCTTTCTCTTGTTCTGTCATGATCCCTAGACAATGAAAGTTCAAGGTTATTTTCATTGTTCTGCTGTTCCACAGGAAACCTCCCCAAGCAATATGTGTTAGATTCTATTTCAGTGTAATGTGCTTTCTGTTTTTAGTGAAGTTGCGATCGCTTTAGCTACCTGGACACAAAATATAGCTCAATGGCATTGAACCGAAGCAATATAGAGTGCCTCTTGTAATCTTAAAGTCCTCAGTAAGCCGAATCCAGTCATGATACTGAAATAAAGACATATAGGTGATTCCAAATAACATTTGATTATTTTTTTTCTTAGAATGTATGTATTTTGGTTTTCCACGTATCCAGGCATTTGGTTTTGTTGCAAACCCAGCCCTTATTTCCTTGAGTTATTAATACCAGCTTTTGAGAAACACTTTGGAGCGTGTAAAAAGATGGAACTTAAACCATAAACACGCATCCTTCTGCCCTCAGTTATCACAGTATTGTGATTTGAATTAGTAAAGTTGTGTCATCTGTCATCTACCTAGCCAAAAGTCTTTTTGCATTATTTTCATAATCCCACCACACTTAGAACACGGACTAAATATCACAAGATCATTACATCATTTTCTTAGCATCTGTAGCTCTTTAATACTGTAACTTCAGAATATTTGGTGAAAGGCTTAACGTGTGTTAGTACGATGAAATCCCTGGTGTTTATCCAGACATCAGACTGGGCAGACATGTAAAATACCATGCTACATCTAAACTGCTCTCTTCTGTGCCGAAAATAAAATTTTAATTTGATTTGGAGAATAAATTGAGAGTATGTAATTTTATTTCAGTGAGATACTACCATCTGACAGAGGGAAAGGGCAATTTGGTTTTGAAAAGAAATCTCTCAAATGTTTTGTGTTTGTAATTCTTAAGCAAGAAAATTTGTATTTTGACTTGTGATTGCAACAGTTGACTGTACACAATATTCTGAAATTGGTTTCTGAATCCCTGTAAGTTTCCATGTAGTGTTTTCTAACTAGCTCTACTACTACGGATACTGGTATCCATCATACACAACTGGTTAGCCTGAACCATAAGCAAGGAAAGCTTGTTTCTGAATGATCGTGCATGTCTTCATGGCTAAAAGAACTTCCAGTACTTTCTGTTGTAAATCATCAAAAGGTAGCAACATTCCATGTAGTCTGTGTAAAATGATTTAGGCTTGTTGATGTTAGAGAAGACTAGTAGAGAACTTCAGAGGGACCTAGCAAAGGGCAAACATGCAGCTCAACTCTAGGTTTTTAGAAAGAACATTCTAAGCATTTGGTCTGGCTGCTAAATAAGACAAGTCATGTAATATTGCCTGCTAATTTCTGCCTCAAGCCATTAGTCTGTATAAATACGAACATTTTAGCCGTATAAATGATCTTGAGTTCCAGCTGAAATTCTGACCCTTCAACCTTTTGCTTTCTTTGAAGTCACTGATAGTTTTGCCATTGACTTTGGTGAGTCTAGGATTTCATACAAATATTTAGGTGATAGAGAAGCAATGTATCCCATGAAACATTGTTCAAAAGGTTACTTTCCCTCACTTTTAACACTTAAAATATTCTTTCTGTAGTGAATTTGTCAGATTAACTTACAGGCATCCTTCATTCTTTCCTACTTTTGGTCTGCGAAATTACGGAGCCATCTACTTTCAGATATCTTCTCATGCAGGTATGCGTAAGAACTGTAATCAGGTTGCCTCTTAACTTTCTTCTGTATAAGCTAAGTAGATCAAGCAATTCAACAGAAAGACAAGTTCTTGAGGTTATTCTGCTATTTCCTTTGTTGGTCTTTTTGATATCCCACCAGCTATAGCTCTAGTCCAAAAATTGTTTTGACTTCTAGTCACTCCTTGAGAGACAAGGAGTCTTACGTTAGTCATTGATCATTATTACTAAGGGTGTAATCAAGACAGTTCTTTGGGTGAGTTTGAATCTGCTCAAGAATGTGCAGCTCTCCCATTAGCATTGCCACATGGACTTCACTGAGGTTTAATTACTATCTTTAATATCTTTCTTTTCGGTGTTGGTAAAGATATCTTCAGTTGCAGTAAGCTGAGAGCAGATTCCTATAGAAGCCTAAGATATTCTCCTTTCTGGTAGTGTTTCATAAGCCATTAAATTTTCAGATCTATGACATGGACAGTTGTTAACTCAGTGTTGACACTTAAGTAATTTAGTGTAAGTATTCTAAATTGCCAACTGGACATATCTGGAGCTCCATTAACTATATACTAACCGTGGGTAAATTGAGAGTAAAAAAGCTAAGATCCTAAGTTAGCTGCTTAATGTAGAGAATACATTTTTTGGAAAAAATGTACGTTTGGTATCTACCCTGCTAACTTTATCAAATAAATATGCAGAGTGCTATATAACTGTATAAAACTGGTATATTCTTGCCATTATTATGAGGGATGAATTGTGGTCACTTCATCTCAAACAAATATAATAGCAAAAAACCCAAGAAGTTCAATGTTCGATTAGAAGAATGATTAAAGAGTGTATAAGGAACATGGAAAGATTGGGGATTGTTCAGAGCTGCTCGGGGTCACAGACTAAGGCAAATAGTTCAGAGATCCCATATGAAAAAGCTAGTGTCCTTCTAGTGATTATGATGTTAGAATAAGCAATAAATGATTCTTCCAATAGTTGGAATAATTTAAACCTAAATTTATTCTTGACTTTGCTCTACTTTAAACCTAGTTTTCATCTTTGCCAGTGAACTACTAGATGATTCCAAATAAATCTCTTCCTCCTCCTTCCCCTCCTCCCCCTCCTTCTCTCCTCTTCCTCCTCCTCTTCCTGCATTTTGTTTATCATTTAGAATGAGCTCCTTAAAGCACGAAAGAAAAAGCTTGTCTCTTTGCTTATGGACTGGACTTCTTAGAGTTAGCCATGGCTTTGTTTGCTTTGAGCTACTCTAATGAAAATAGATAAGGTGGAATTAAACCAAAAGCCAGCAAATTTGAATTCTGAAAAAATCCACACATAATTAAAAGTCTCAGTTTGAAGCCTGAAGGCTTGTTTGTATTCCAGACAAATCTTGCTAACTTCTTCCAGCTGCACTCAGTAAGAGATGCTACCTTGTTCTGCAAAGTTTGACTTGCATACGTCCTTTGACTGCCACAGTTACACCATCACTGGTACCACAATTAGCCTGTGGAACTCACGGACATAATGTCATTGAAATAGAGATTGAAAAGCGTTAGAGCCTATGTGGATCTAAAAAAAGTCAAACACTAACACACAGGAAACCCAAATTTTATTTCACTTGACTCATGAATACAAAGCTATAAATCATATTTGTTTGCAGACGGATTAGTACACAATGTCAGATCTACTGCATATGTGCCTTGCAGATGATGTGTTTGTGCAGTTTGTTTTTATAACGTGCACTGTAAATACATACTGTCACGTAAACATCCCAAAAATATATTCCTCAGATATCCTGTTCTAGTATTCTCCCCACCAAAGTGATATAGTTGATAGGTATGAGAAATTTCCTTTTGAGAACCTCTAAACGGAATGCCTCTGGCATGCTATACTACCTTAACCAGAAAGTGAAAAAGCTTAGATCAAGCTGATATTAAAGTAAAAGCCAATAGCATTGGGTTTTTTTATAACAGTAATTTTATTTTCTGTAACAGAATTTCTTACACGTAAAATATATCCATATGACAATGACCAATTTTATATTAAAATCTTGTTCTTGAAACACTTTTTAAAATACATTTAAGGGACAGGAAGTTTGCCTAGAGAACAACAAACCCGTACCAAACCCGTACTATAAGCATAAAGCACAATTTTTTTTTTTTTTTTTTTTTTTTTTTTTTTTTTTTTTTTTTTTTTTTTAAATTATTTAAATGTGTCTTATATCGTTTGCATTTGTGTAACATGCTAAGCCTTAAGTAACGTTTTGGGAGTTATCATGGTAATCCTTTCCAGTTTGTTGAAAATCTTGAATCCTGCCAGTCAATCTTGCGCTTCAAATTCACTCCCCAAAGACCAGCCCCTGGCAGGTTCATTGAGACTGTTTGCTCCTCTACACACTGTAGTTTAAAATCAGCATAATCTGGTAAAATGCCAGTCTTTTATCAACCTTCCTATATCCCACACCCATGGTTTTTTCACCTGCCAAATTCAAACAAATCTTATCTAAACAATTAAGATAAGCATTGAAGTACTCTCTATAGTCAAATCAGCAAACCTCTCAAAACCAGAACTGAAATACAATCTCACTAAATTAAACAGTCTACAATGGCAATCATGTTTGTATTTAAACATTTTATTCTGAAAGGATTACAGTATTGGTCTCCATTTTTTTTTCCTGCCTAGACAAGAAGGCGACATACTGAGTCAAACAAAATATATTTGTTCTCTAAGAACTGAACTTGCACACTTTTTATAAACAAACTGTATAGGTGTATGAAGTTAGACTTCACATAATCAGTAACTGCTGTCCTTAACATAGTTGGTAATTGTTTGAAAGGTATGTAATGTAACTGTTTATATTAACTATGTATAGCTATATATAAAATCAAGTTATATATTTTGTTGTATGTGTGTATATATATTTATATGTATGTAAAAAAGCTCTGTGGATACAATTTTATTGCTATATATTAGGCTTACAGCATTAGGGAATAGGAATGCCAAGGACAAATGTCTAAAAAATTGAATTGTGTTTATAAGAGAAGAATCAGTACAAAAAGTGATTCACTCTTTTTGATGAAGTCTCCTACTTCTGTTACTTCAAATTTTGCAAATGCATATTCTTGCTTAATTGATTCTTATTTTATAGCTTCCCAGAAATGTGAGTGCATGTTCTTGAAGGTATTTAAAAATTTTAAGTCCTTTAAAAACAATCTGAAGCAACAGCTAAGCTTAATCCATGGGTTCTGCTTGGAAATTTTGTGTACTGTTCTGGTTTCTTACACAAGCTTTAGATCAAGGTGAATTACTGCCACAGTAAAACTGTGTGCAAGCAGTTCTAAGTGCTGTTTCTTGCCTCTGATCCATGCCTTATGTACTTGTGTTGAAGATCCAATCTCCATTGTGCTTTGTGCGCTTGAAGTTTTCATCCTGAGAAGGTTAGAGTATTTGCTGATAGATAAACATATCACAAAGGTACCGAGGGCAAGCAGGTAGGTAATAATATGAAGCTGTTTTCATTTATGCTAACTCTACCCAGTGCAGCCATCCCCTACCTACCCATTATCAACAGGGTTTTTTTCTGCAAGTTGTGCAAGTCCAGATACTCCTGTTTAAAAATTCTTTTATTTCACTTATTTTCTGAGAATCTTTAAAAATTATACAGTCATGATCCTTGTGTGTTTTGCTGCACCTCCCATTAGCACAGCGACATTTGGTTCTAGCACTATTTTCCATATTTATGTAAACATAACATTTATTTCAAAGAGGCTCATTTGGGATTTAACTTTCTGCATTAGGAGATTCACATTTCTATTCTTTGAGATAAAGAAGAATCCCAAGAGAATAGCAATAGTTGTCAAGTTGTTGGAAGTATCACAGACTAAAACATGACCTTGTGCAGTAGGCCTGTGTTAGATGAATGATGCCAATAAGCTCACATTGGAGAAAAAGCTAAGGATAGCAATTTTTGAAGTTGTGGGTTTACTATGTAACTAATAAAAGACTGCAAATTTTGCAGTTTAGTTGATTTTAAAATATAAATATTAAGTTGGATTTAAATCTGGGTTTACTTTGCAAGTAGCTTGATATTGCATCATACCATAATCTTTAGAGCAGCAAAGGAAGCCACTGCACTTTGATCTTCTTCTAAGGCTCTCTTTTTGATGAGAACGTTGAGGCAGATGTTTTTTCTACTTTTGAATTGAGCAGTTCAGCTGTCAGTCATTCCAAGGAACCTGATGAAATTGTCTACATTGAGACTTTTTTTCTGGTTTGCTTGTATTTGCATGTGTCGTGTTCTTGCATTTTCTTCCTAGCACCTGTCAGTGAAGGCTTCCATTCTGTATTCAGTGAACAACGAGTTTATTTGTTCTTTTTCTCTAATTTATTCTCAGAAACATTTCATAAGTTGATCAGGCTATATATTGTCTGATTTGTGTTTCTTGTATCAGAATTTCCCATTGCTTAAGGTTTTGCCAGCACGTTAGTTTTCTGACGATGTTGGGTTTTGATGATTTGAAGTTTACTACCCATACATTATTCTTGGAGCAGCTATTTTTTTTAATTAACTCAGAAATAATCGTTCAAGGAAGATCACACAATGTGACACATTTGACCTACTAATCTACTCATGTGCCTTTTTTTTCCTTCCAAATACCCTTTTTAGATATTTAAAAATGGATATGTCTCATCAAATTTTCAAGTACAATTACTTGAAAGCATTTTAGAAGGTTGAATGACTTTTAAATTATGTGGTAATTTTGAGACTCTATTTTTGTACAGCTTATGGTTTCTATATAATATAGATACAGGTTCTTAATAACAACAAAGTCCATTTTTGTTGTAAGACTTGTTGATGTCTTTTCTGTTTCTTTCACTCTTCAGCTTGGAGTACTATTCCTGGGGTATAGATGGTTTAATTGTTAACATGGAGCCCAATTATCTGGGGATAGAAGTTAGGAAAAAGTACTATGGAAGTTGTAACCTCTCAGTATCCTGTAATCTTGCATGTTAGAGTCACATGATAGGCAGAACAGCTGTGAAACCCCCAAATCTGTGCCCCGCACAGAACTGTATGATAAGAGTACCGTGGTTATCTGCGGTAGAAGAAGGAGGTCCTTCATTCAGTGAAGAAGAATCAGTCTGCCTTTGTAATTTGCTGAAGTGACTGTCTGTTGCTGCCATTTGACAGAGGAGATATGAAGTAGTGCAAAGACTCTTGGTGCTCTTCTGGAGAAAGAGAGCAGATGTGAGAGGGAAGAGGCAAAGATGTGCAGGAGGAAAAAAGGAATGGCCTCTTGGAGCAATACTGCTTGGTTTTTGGAGAGTCATGGAGAAGTCAATTGTGGTGGAAATTGGCATGAAGAACTTGGGTGGGTGGTTTGCTTGTTTGTGTCCCTGAAGCATGGATCTGAGTATAGCAGAATTGGTTCAGAATTCCTTTTGCAAATTTGAGGTGGTTTCTCTTCAGCTACTGCTACTTTCTGAGGAGTTAAACTGTAATCTGTTATCAGTCAAGTAGGATTTGGAAATTGTTCAGTCAGTTTTTGGGGAGATGGCAGAGCTTCTAGGAGGTCTCAAGAAGAGGACACACTTTCAGATGGAGTCCAGAGACAGAAAAGCTTAGGAAGCATATTTGGAAAGGTCAGAGAAATGGAATGTGATTTGAAACCTGTCCTGAGAAAAGGGAAGACAGAAGACCAAGATTTGGAGTGAATACCAGTCTTCTGAAAGTCATCCATAAGTGAGATTGCGCTAGTGAGAGTTTTATGACATAAAAGTTGGATCCAAAGGATCAGGTTGATGATTCTTTTTCTTATTCCTGAAATTCTACTCAGTGGGAAATTTTGATTTTTGGCCTTTTCATTTTAAAAGGAAATTCCAGAGTTTTGGACTTCAAACAGAAGAGAGTTTCCAAGCACTGGGTAGCTGTAGGAAGTTGTCTTTTCTCTAACAGTTTATGTAAGTGGTACTATTGGTGGATTTAGATTCATAGCCTCAGGTAAGTGTAGGTTTGCTGCGTCTATATTGCCTATCAATTTTGTTTTAGGGGTAGCTGGTAGTGCACGTGCTCCTAGATATATGAATGAACAGTAATGATCTGTCTTACAATAAAAAAAATTACAGCTACTTCCTTTTATAGACTTCCTGAGAATACACTGTGCATCCTCCACTTCCTGCTGGTGTTCTCATGCATTTCCTCTTCAGGATTATATTTGCTGGCAAAAACTTTGATCTCATTGGTGGCTTGGTTACACACTGTGTTCCCCTGAAGACGTGGGTGGTGATTATTCTTTGTGTTGGGTTTATTTTTTGTGTGTTTTCTTTTTTAACTGTGTCTGTGTTCTAAATTGGCTTCTATGTATATGGGAGAAGGTCCGTCTGTTCTCAGAGTCCAAGTATGCCCCTGAATATAGTTGTGTGCTTCACACTAATCTCTCTTGGTTTTGGGTTTGTTGTTTTTTTTTAGCAGCAATTTTATCCTCCTGTCAGGTGAAGTATCTTCTAAGGTACCTAGCCAGACTTGCAAATTAATTGTTATTACTAAGAATAGTAAGTCTTTGTGTCTCTGTGTATATTTTATTGTCCTTCCAGTTTGAAACTAGTACCTAAGTTGGCTTTGTTATTGTGAATTTGTGTAATTTATTTTTTTATTCAATTTATATTGTAGAAATACAGAATGGAATGGAAACTCTTCCACTCTGCTAAAACTTCTATATTCTGCAGTTGCATAAGAAAGATATAATTTCTGTCGCAAAGATACCGGTTTAAATTTCCATGTAGATTGTGACAAAAACAATGAGAATATCAGGAAAGTTTAAGACCGACAAGAGATTCCCGATGCCTTTATTTTGGCTACAAATCCTTTGAAATCTCTTTTTCCTCCTCTGTTCTTTATAGTGTCAAGCAACCCCTTGTGATTGCTCTTCAACCCCTCTTTTCACTGGGTGGATTTTCTGTAATCATCCGTTGACCAGTGCTTGCTTAAAAAGAAAAAAAAAAAAAAAAGTTGTTCGTTTGTAGTTCCTTTTATTTTTATCTGTGCATATTTGTGTGTGTATCTGGACATACTTGGTTCAAATTGGATTTAATCATATCTATATATGTGTGTGTATATACACAATTACATATACGCACATCGAATAATTTTACAGTATTGGGGCTTGAAACTGGTGCTGGCTTGCTAGTTTTATTGGCAGCAGTGGCAATAGGAATGCAAGAAAATAGCGGAACTATGAAATCTTGAAGGTAAGAACTAAATGCCTGAGTCTGATGTGATTAAAATAAAATTGTTTCTATTAGAGTAAAAGCCAATGGATATTTTCCACTGCTGTCTTATGAATGTATCAGAAAGGCTGGATGATGTGCTGGCTATTAAAGATCGTTTCATAGGAGTCGAGACCAGGAAATGGCAATGTCAACTTTGAAACAAAAAAATCACTTTCTAAAATAGTGACATGGGTGAAAATATCCAGCGACTGCAAGACTATTATAAAACCTTCTCCAGATGTTTGCATCAAAGTATACTGGAATTGTAGCATAGCTCAGAATATTTTCATACGAGGAAGCTAATGTTTGTCTGTATTTTTCATCATTATTTTGCCACTGCATATGGAATCCTTTGGATAGATATTTGTGTCGTCATGGTGATTGTAGGGAGGGGGCATGTTTAGCTAGTAAGCTTGGCTGCATAAGGAAACTTCATTGTTTTTATCAGTTCAAATTGTCTAGATAATGGAATTAAATATGCAACAGACGTGATTTATTTTGCCAGCTATCATGTTCTGCATGACAATACTCAGTACTGCCAAGGAACAGAACCTCATCTCCTGAATCCTTGGAGTGGGGGGAGCAATCCTATGGTGAACATTGAAAAATCCTAGTGGGATGCTAGTGCGCTATTTATGAACATATACATACATCTTTAGATGAAATATATAGAAATATATTTGTCTTGGGAGGGGGGGATTTGAAACATGTATACTAGGATGTAATTTCTGCAAGTCCTTGTCTCAGACTGATTTGTTTTAAGCAGCTCCCTGAAGTATGTACACTCTTCTGCATACCTGTTTTGTTGAAAGTACACAGACCTGGCACCATTGTGTTTGCCAGGAGTTCTCTTATCTCCTGCAAGCATTCAAACAAAAGTGTTCTATTGCTCCCTGAGTAATCCATGGGTGATCTTAACATTGAGCAAAAGTCAGAGCAGGAACTTATGTCATATTTCTTAGTGCAGGAGCAGACAGTCTCTGGAAGGAAGGGGAGGCGGGTGGAGCAGGGAGAAGACAGCCACAACTCAAAATAAATAGTTGAAGGGTTGTGAGTGTGTTCATATATGAAAACATTGCATAAGCTTAAGAATGCTGAAATGTAGGGGTAGTACAAACTGAGTTTCATAATATATCCTGGTTTTAATAAAGCTGTTTGTATATAGGCTTTGACATCTGTGTTGTCTTAAAGTAGAGCTCTAAAACCAATCTAGACCCAGTTTCTATTTGCATGTTAATTTTAGCCTCCAGTTCTACAAGGCAAATTTGGCATGTTTTTAAGCATGCAGATAGTCATATTGGGCAACGGGGATTACTAAATACAACATATACTACAGTACCTTGTTGAGAGGGCATCTTTAAGTCTCTGTTGCAACAATTATTACACTTGAGGGGGAGGGGGGAAGGAGTTTTAAAATATCCCAAATAATTAGTAACAGATCTTTGCATGTGCCCCCTCCCCCAAAACAAAACAAAAAACATGTTGCTTCCTGAACTGTTAACTGTTACATTGCCATTATCTTTCAGATTCTCTTGCTTTTTGGTAAGGGGAAAATGGGAAGAAAAAAAAATATTATTTCTGAAAATTAAAGACTTTCCTAATTATTTTTTGTTTCAGTCCTAAAAGTTAGCTTTGTGCCCTGCTTAGAGATACAGTGTAGCCTGCTTAGTTTAATCAAGATCAACACTTCTTTGTTTATAATTTTCTTATACTGTAACTAAAACTATGTCTCAGGCCTGGAAAGGGGAAACATGATGAGTCCCAGACTCAGAGTGGTATCTCTAAATGCTTTAGAGCAATCGGAAACACGTGAGCTTGAATTATATTGTCTGTAGTCTTTAGGTGTATACACAGAATTTCTCTGTGACAGTTAATGACATGGATTTATAGGACATAAAGTAACCTAGTGCTGGGTTTCTATTGCTGCTCAGTCTTGCAATTTCTAGATTAATCTTGCCTAGGGGATTATTCTACTTATTGTACAAGTGTGCACACACACTCGCAGAGCCCGCTACAAAAAAGGGTACAAATTAATGAAGTGCAAAATAGGAAAAAGACTGGTATAGTGTGATAAAATTATTCATTATCATCACATATGTTCTAATGCAACATTCTAAATTTCTTTCAAGATTTAACTGGATGAGGAAAGTTGGGTTTATCTGGCTTTTAAATGAATGGTCAGTGTGCTTGCAAAAAATATGTAAGAGGAAGACCGAAAAGTACTATTTTTAAAATAATTCTGTGTATTAGCTGAAAATAATTCTTCACTAATTTGCACAAACATTTCCTATGCCTCATGAAATGTTCCTAATGCAAGTGGGGAGTCAGGGTTGTGTTCCTAAAAGTGTGCCCCTCTTAATGACTTCTTTTTATCAAGTTTAGGTAGGTGGAAATCACTCGATCTGTGCTGTTGAACTGGCTTTTTGATGCTGAAAAAATACAGTATGTGTGTGGTGCCAGAATTGGTTGGGAACAGGAAAGGCATATTTCGTATCCGTACTAAACGTGTCAGCTTAGTGCATAGAAGACTTGACCCTTGTCAGGTGTTTTGAAGTTAACTGGCTGACTTATGGATTAATCAGTTTAAGACTGAAGCCAACCAGTGACAGGAATGAGCTTTGTTGCGTGAGTGTGTGTGTGTGGCTGTGGTGCAGATTTACAAATTTTTATAATGCTTTCAGTCCGACCGTGAAAGTCTGATGTAAAGCTTATCTCTGATCTCTGGCTATGGCCATACTCGTGGGATCGTGTTTGTGTGTTTGGGGGGAGGGAGATGAATTCTTTAACATTTGACACCTGGCTCTACCAGGTTTCTAGCCCATAGTCTTAGGAACGGCGCTATTCAAGGCATTAATAAAGTTAAAACCCTTAAGCTGTATGGCCAATAGGTCATAAAAACTATTGCTGGGTGTTGTGCTCAGTCTTTCTTTCACAGCTGGATTATCATCCTGACAACTAATTCTTTTTTCTTTTGTCTTTTTTATAGCTGTTGTGAACTTGGACAACTCTGTGGTTGACCTAGAGACCCTTCAAGCCCTGTATGAGAATGTGAGTAATCAGAGGAAGTCCATATAATGTAGGAATATTGTAGGTCCATGTGAAGGTATTTTTCATTTGCATCAGTAATATTCAGAAAGCTTGTAGAACATGTCCTATTTTGAAGTGATTTTATTTTCCCAAAGCAATGAAAATAATAAGCATTTAAATCATATTAATTGCCATTGTGTGTTTTACATAATGCATACATTTTTATATAAGTAACATAATCAACTTCTAAATGACTAAAAAGAAATTGGGTTTGCTCCTTTTTTTTCTTCTTGGGTGGGGCAGTCTTTGGTCAATAGGTATCAGACCTTGCACTCCAGGTCTTTGGCTTCGCTTTGTAACTTCACTAATATAACAATGTTGTTCAATTAAAAAAATTGTTTTAATAACAGCAATCATTCCATTTGTGGAACTGTAGCTTTTAATTATTGTTATTTCGGGGATTCCTCTGAAATAATTTTAACTCTTTGAAAGGAAAAGGATTGCTGTAAGTCAATGAAATGAAAAGCAGTATAAACTGCCAGGGGCTTCATAAATGTTTGGTACTAATCATCAGAGAGTGTTTGACCACCAGGTATGCAAAATCAGGGATTCAGAATATACTCAGGCATGTTCTAAAACCTTACAAAGCCAGTCACATGCAAAATTCAAAAAAAGGGACCTCAGAAGCACGTTTCTGCCTTCAGCTGAGGCCAGTGAGCATTACCCCCTTCTCCGAGCACATTGCCTGGATACATGGAGGTCTGGCTAGGCATCTCTTTAAAGAGCAAAGAGGCTTTCTACTTACCCTCCAAAGAACCTTAAAATATGAAATAAAAAGCTGTGAGCCACAGAATGGCATTGAAGGCCAATGTATGCTATTGTATTGGATTTTTTTATTTCTCTGATGTTATAGGTTTGATAATATGTTAATTACTTTTACACCTTCCAGGTTTTTGGTTTGTAGCTTCTAGCTTTTTATGGCCTACTTTGGAATGATTTGTTGAGTTATGAAATTTCTCTTAAATAATCCACTTTGGGGCCTGAAGAGAGAGATAGTAAGCTCTAGTCCACTTTATAGAAAAAACAAAAAGCTAAAAAAAAAACCCAAAAAACAAAAATCTGACAAGAGCTAGGAAGCCCTTCCACTCTTATTTCATCCCTGAAGAATTAACTCGCTCAACACTGCTCAGGAAGATAATGGTCAAATGGGAAACCTATTCTAACTACCCCAAATCTTTATACTTTAAACACTCCCATCCTTATGCCACAACTTTTCTGGTTTGGCCTGTGTTATTTTTATTTTACATTATTTTTAATCTGCTCCCTTACGCAGCACAGCTATATCCCATTCCATATGTTCTTTAGCATGTAAAAAATTGAAGTAATTTTATATATTACATATGTGCAATTGTGAGAGCTTGTGTTGTGGGAAGTATGGAATAGATACTGCCTTCATGATCAGTTTTTGCATACTTCCTCTTTTATATTGCATAGGAATTTTTTATTTTGGTTTAAAAAAATAGTCCTCCTATGTGGCTAATGTACTAAAGCATTTGAAAAGTATCTTATTCTTAACGTCATCTCCAATATACTTCAGAGTCCCAGTGTAATAGATTACCTGCAAATTTGCAGTTTGTTGAAATAATCAAATGCCATTGTGTTCCTTTTGTCATTACCTTCACTAATCACAGAAAATGTCTAGGAAATATTGTCCCGATTGAGGAAAATATGTTAATCTCTGGTAAGACTCAAAAAGTTGGAATGACTATAATATATTTCTTTGCTTTGAATAGAAGACACATCAGCCCAACTTTATCACTATATTTGCTTGGGTACAAGACAGAGAAAAAAACCACACCCAACCAAAAAATAAACAAAGAACAAAAAAAAAACCCAGTTTATTTGGAGAGAGCTTCATAAGGGGACCTGAATTTTAATCCTGGATCCTTTGTTTGATAAAGCTGTGTCTTGAAAGAAGCATTTTTAAAATTTAATTTTATTTTCTGTTTTTACTTTCAGTCTTTGGTCAAAATGCATCAGACCTTGCATTTGCTTCCCTTGGTAGCTTCACTAATCATAACAATATTGTTCAGTAAAAAAGTGCAAGCAATGGGTGGTACCAGAGAGCCTGGCATGTTTGACTCCTCCCTTATTTCTCAGCCTCATCCTGTGTTGTAAGTGGGGATAACTTTGCCTCATTTGGCTACTTTGTAGCCATTAACTTAATTTTAGTTCTTAGGATTTCTTTATTGGATTGGGATTTTTTTGCTGGATATTTAAATACCACTGTACTAGTTCTCAGCCTTTCTAGTTGATCTCTGTGGAACATATGGGAGCATTTGTTTTACAGTCTTCCCTCAGAATGTAATCATTTTTTCTGATTGCATATGTCTGGCATGGTGCTTTCCCTTCCTAAATGTGAATGAAATTTGGGCAGTCTCCAAACCTAAACACACCCTAATTTCAAAAGCCACAGTCCCGAGGGCTCAATTCCTGTTTACTGAGGAATTAAAGTCTTGTTAAACCACAAAGTTACTGTATACATCTTAGTGACTTTTTATAAATGAGGAAACCCACACCCCACCAAAGACCCAAGCCCTCAATAATATATTTAATAGTATTAAGTGGTACTGCATCAAGTGAGGAGGACTTTGTTACTGCAGCACTGTATGGTACAGTCACATAGTTCTTACACATGGTTTTGTAGTTTGCTTTATAAAAAGTTGTTTAAACATGTATTGATAATCAGCTATGTATTAAGATCTAAACAATTTTAATAGGAGAGTCTTAATAGATAAAACTACACGTAGAACAGTTACCTTAATATGCTTTTACAAACTCCCTAATAGCTGCCACCTGAAAGCATCGCTATAGTTAGAGAGGGAGAAGGTAGATAAAATTCAGCTGATTTGTCAATTTGCTATATGTGGTTAGGCCATATTGGTTGTGATGAGAAATGTACTTATTCACAAATAAGTGAATGTTTACTTTGAAAACAGGTAGCCTCTTAGCAGCTGAGATTGTACCTAAAATGTCACTGTTTGAAACATAAGCCTGCTCTGGCTTATGTCTTCACTATACTGTGAAAATAAGAGTATAAAAATGGATTAAAAACTGTATCAAAGGATTACCTTTGATCTATGGATTTGCCCTTTTCAAATCTCTTTACATCACAAAATGAAACGTGTATACTTTCTTAATTTGACTCCTGGTAAATTGTCCACCCTGTCTCTATCTTTAAAAGGCTTAGGTCAACGCTTTCAAAAACCTCAAAATGCTATTTGCAAGAGCAAAAGACACCCGGTCCTGAAGTGCATGCCTCCACTCTGCCACTAAGATTCAAACCTTCTCCTCAATTATTTCTTGTGATTTTTTTTAAAAAAACTGGCAGTTACAATGCGATGTCTTAACGTTTTTCTGCAAAGACTATAGATTGTACCTGACTTCTGATACATGACCCAGCTTCAAAGGAATATGATAGTTGTTATTAACCTGGGTATGTCTGTATATCCTTGTTGTTTCAGTTACTTTTGACGTTCTTCAGAAAAGTCACTCGATGCTTTTGAAATATGTAACATTAACTTTGAAAATCAAGTTGACCTAAAAAAATCCACCCCAAAATTAAAAAACCTACACACATTTAAATTGGTCTAAACTCAGAGCTAAGATTCTGTTGCAAGGGAAAAAAACTAACCAGGAAATGTTAGATTTATGTTGTGAAATGGAAAAAATAGCCCCTATGAACTTTGGTAAGACTAAATACAGGGTAAGTTTATAGTCTGGCAAAAGTGGGAAAAGAGTTAAACTAAAGCAGTGTGTTTTTTGCAGTAATTTCTATCAGATTTATGCTGTCTGATTTTAGATATAGTTAATATCAAATTCTGGTATACTATACTGTTTTGTTCCATTTATGATTCTATATAATAGCTAAAATTCAAGGAAATAAATAGCAGTGACATTCAAAGAGGTGCTAATGCAATCAGATTAATGACTTTTATGAGAAGTATCTATTGAATGTGTTCTCTCTTGACACAAATGTTGGATGGTAATATAAAGGGGTTTTTTTATTATCCATCTGCAAATTAAAGAATAGATAAACATTAACCGTAAAGCTAGCTGGTAAAAATTCTGAGAAACAATCTTCAATAATACCTGTGCAGAAGGCGTGTCAGCCTTATTCCTTTTCTATCATAATTTAAAATACACATAAATCAGAATTCTGGATACCAGAGCCAAAATTAGTGACTTGAAACTCAGGTTGGATTCTGAACTTGCACCATATACTTGGACCTCTTGATTTTGATAGAGAGTGTAAGCCGTATCTCTTGAGTTTTGCTCAGGCCTACCCACGAGTGGATCATGCTTAGACATTGTATCTTTGCCAGTTGTTATTTCTTTGCATACACAATCTGAGAATAATGGCTTAAATAAGGAATAGTGAGTCTGCCTAACATTTGCCCATGGGATTTGGTGGAGAAATATTAACAGCTTCAACATGCATCTATATAATAGATTGCTGTGATAAGCACTCTAATACTTCACGATGTGTAGAAGGCCAGAAGAGAGAGTACTCTTGCTATTTATTCTAAAGAATATGCAAATAACCATTTAGCTTTATGCTCCTTGCTAAAATATTTTCTCCTCTTTAACTATTATGAAAAATTTTCAATATGAAAATTTTCAATATGAACTGATTTCCTTTCAGTTTTGTTGTGGTTTAACCCAGTAGGCAGCTAAATACCACACAGCCATTTGCTCACTCCCCTCCCCCAGTGGGATGGGGGAGAGAATCGGAAAAAGGGTAAAACTTGTGGGTTGAGATAAAGACAATTTAATAGGATAGAAAAGGAAGGGAAAATAATAATAATGATAAAAGAATATACAAAACAAGTGATCCACAATGCAATTGCTCACCACCTGCTGACCAATACCTAGCCAGTTCCCAAGCAACGGCCCCACCCCCTTGGCCAACCTCCCCATTTTTTTGCTCAGCATGATGTCATATGGTATGGAATATCCCTTTGGCCAGTTTGGGTCAGCTGTCCTGGCTGTGCCCCCTCCCAACTTCTTGTGCACCTCTAGCCTCCTCACTGGCAGGGCAGTATGAGAAGCTGAAAAGTCCTTGACCTAGTGTAAGCACTGCTCAGCAATAACTAAAGCATCAGTGTGTTATTAACATTATTCTCATCCTAAATCCAAAATACCGTACTATACCAGATACTAGGAAGAAAATTAACTCTATCTTAGCCGAAACCAGGACAATATCTACCCCTTATTATCATTTCCAGGTCCCACACTTTCCAATACATTCCCATTAATCACCACCACCTTTCCTGCTTTTTGGTATATACACACAGATATCATTCCCTTAGTCTAGGGGCCATCCCTCTAAAATGTTTGTTGAGTTCATTTAGTCCATGACTTTGGGCTCCATCTCTCATAACAGTCCTTCAGGGCAGGAGACATGGTGTGTGGTGTTGGAATGTTGCATGCTGAAGCCAGTTTTGGTTCCATTATCACTGCGCTTGTCTGGTTCTGTCATCATTGCACTTTGCTCGGTTTCATCAAAATGAATTCTTCATTAATAAGAATCTGGTGATTTTTATTGTGATACCGTTGATATGGCATATAACAACCATAGTAGTGATGACATATGGTATTATATAGCAATTAACATCATACAGTTCAAATCATTGGCTATTCTCACTCAAAATCAAATCCCCTTGATGTACACATTGGACTTCCTGATCCTTCCACATCACCCACCAAGTACATCCAGGTCCTTGAGCAAAAGCGACCCCACTGGCAGGGCCGTATGAGGAGCTGAAAGG
>NW_008825216.1:576508-585010 GCF_000699105.1 Pygoscelis adeliae | reverse complement strand
TGTAGCTTGATGGCATTAGGGTACACTGTGCACCGGTGTCCACTAGAGCCTTATAGTCCTGTGGGTCCGATGTGCCAGGCCATCGAATCCACACAGTCCAGTAAACCCGGCTGTCCCTTTCTTCCACCTGGCTGGAGGCAGGGCCCCTCTAGTCCTGGTCACAGTATTCATTACTGGAATATACCTTTGGCCAGTTTGGGTCAGCTGTCCTGGCTCTGTCCCCTCCCAGCTTCTTGTGCACCTCTAGCCTCCTCGCTGGCAGGGCAGTATGAGAAGCTGAAGCCTTTGAATTAGTGCAAGCACTGCTCAGTAACAACTGAAACATCAGTGTGTTATCAACATTATTCTCATCCTAAATCCAAAACACAGCATTATACCAGCTATTAAGAAGAAAATTAACTCTATCCCAGCTGAAACCAGGACACGTTTAACAGAAGAGAATATACTTTACAGATTGGCCAGAAATAATAGAACAATTTAAAAACTGTTAGTACGAGAACTTGTTTACTTTTATGAAAAACTCATTTAAAATTTACAAGTGTAAACAGAATACTTAAGGTTTTTGAAGTGTAAGGTGAATAAATAAAATAGATCTTCCTACAAGGTCAAGTCATCTGCATACCTAGACCTCTGTGGCTCTGACGACATGACCACTGGAACAATGCTACCTCTCTTGGCATCCTTCAGGTTTCTAAAATTTGTAGATTTCATCCATTGCCAAGAGAGCTTTCACTGATTTGAAAAGAAATGGAAGCTTTATTTTTCTTTTAACTCTCCATTGGGTAATAATGTTCTAGATGAAGTGAAGAAATGTCCCATTTACACCTGCTGCCTAACCCAAAACCAAAAGCAAGTCTTTCTCCTCAAAAGCACCTGCAATACTTATGTGGAAACTTCTGCTGTTAGTTGGATCTTTCCTAGTCCTCACCCTGTGTCCGGATGAGTCTTCTAAGATTAAAAATTGATAGAATTTTCTGATCTTAGTATCTTGAAAATTTCCTTCTCCTCAGGTTAGAATTATACAAGCAAAATTTACTACTGTAATTATATTTGTATATTCTATGCCTGCCTTGACAGAAACATACTTAGAAAAGTCCTTTTGGAGGATGAATCCCCAAGTTTGTTTTCTTACACTGAAGTGATACTGAGGTAGGGAATTCAGTAAACTAGTTGTTATGGATGGGCCACTGCTAGTATACTAAAATTAAAAACTGGTAAATCAGTCTTAGCCTAGCCCTTGTTAACTGAGAAAGACATGATACAGTATACACAAATAGATGGAAAGATTAAGCAAGTCGAGAGAAGTGATTATTCTCTTCTTCTGAGCACTGGTGAGACCACATCTAGGGTGCTGTGTCTAGTTCTGGCCTCCTCAGTGGAAGAGACATGGACATACTGGAGCAAGTCTAGTGAAGGACCATGACGATGATTAAAGGCTTGGAGAATGTATCATAAAAGGAGAGGCTGTGGAAGCTGGGGTTGTTCAGCCTGGAGAAGAGAAAGCTCAGGGGGATCTTATCAGTATGTACAAATACCTGATTGGGAAGGGGGAGTAAAGAACAGAGCTAGACTCAATGATGCCCAGTGTAAAGAAAAGAGGCAATTGAAATTGATATACTGGAAATTTCATTTAAAAATAGAAACACGTTTTTTTACTGCAAGGGTGTCCAAACACAGGAACAGGCAGCTAGAGAGGTTGTGAGGTCTCCATCCTTGGATATATTCAAAACCTGGCTGGACATGATACTGAGCAACCTGCTCTAGCTGCCTCTGCTTTGTGCCAGACGGTTCGACTAGACGATCTCCAGAGGTCCTTCAAACCTCAACTATTCTATTAATCTGTGATACAGGTACTACCACCATTATAATTTCTTAGTGTTGAGAACACAGTTTATTGCTGGGGGGGGGAAGTTGTTTGCAATATTTCCTATCTGTTGGAGTATTTAATAGATAAGATCAGACTACTTTAGAGAAGATGATCCTTGAAGAACATCCACAGAAATGCTGGCTAAATATTAGGTTGTGTAGTATTCAAGACAGACGGCCTTGCAGTCATTTCCAGACTTCTTGAAGTAATCAGAGAAACTCTGAAGTGTTTTTGCTCTAAGCGACTCTTCAATCTCTTCACCTTTCTGTTTCACGTCAGTATTTTCTCCCTTTTCACATGGAAAGATGTTCAACAATCTCAGAAGAACTGTCCAAACCTGACTTTCTGGTTTCAGATTGCTGATGGAGCTGTGGCAGTATGATTTGAGATAGTTTCATACCTCTTCTGCTAATCGTGCAAAAGCATGCAAGAAAGAATGCAGATGCAGCCTATCTTTTGCTTTGCCATTATTTAAGTAGTTAGAATTTCATTTTCTTCAAGTTCTGTTGTGGCCTAAGTTAAAAAATGTGTGTAAAGTTTTCTTAAAGGAATAAAGGTAGATATATTTCCTTCTTTTTTCACTCTTGCACAGATTCATGTTTTGAATCTATTTTGAAAACCACCATGGATGTCAAAAGAAGGGTCAGAAGGAGGAATTTCCATTCCAATTCTATTCCTTTCCATGCCATTCCATTTTCCAGTACTGCAGTTGGAAAAAATAATTTCACTGTAGCATGGAGCATAGAAAGAAGTGAAGCTCTGTTTCTTTTGATTGGAATATTGAAGAAAAGACCGCATAATGTGCTACAGGGTTCTCCAAGAAACTAGGCAGTTTACATGTAATTGTTTGGCTTATTAAGATAAAAATGAAAATCATTTTACTCCAAAGAGGTATGCAGTAGTTCTCATGTATTATGGTATGTATGATAGTTCCATTTTAAATCAACTATTTTTTGTTGTTCCGTAGTGTTTTCCAAATACCAAATAAAATTTAAATTGTAGTAAACAATACAAACTTATTTTCATTTAGTTTAAAAAAAGATATTATTTAAATATATATTTAAAGATCAGATTGCATTCAAATGCAACCCAACAGATTTGGAAAGAGAACTACAATTCAAGAAGAGAGTTCTTTGATCCAAAGACTTTATAAACAGCCAAAGAAAAGGGATTGGGAATGAAGATTATTGTCTCAGTGCATGGTTGAATGAATAAATCTTTTGCAGATTACTAGTAGTCAATAATATTATTTGGAAGATGTTCTGTTTTCCATTAGATTTATTTATACTTAAAATCACTCCATGGACTAAGTAGTTTTACCATAAGCAGATGCTAGAAGGAAAAGAAAAATCTATGAACATGATTTGTTACAAGGGCATCTTTATCTGTGTTGTTTGACTAGGTTTTTAATTAACATTTTTTAATTACCTTGTTTCCTTTATTCCAGAGAGCACAATCAGATGAATTAGAAAAAATAGAAAAGCATAGCAAGGCATCCAAGGAAAAAGAAAATGCCAAGTCTTTGGATAAACCAGAACAGTAAGAACATATTTATGAAAGAACAGTTTTGCTCGCTTCAGAAAACTTTCCCTGCTATAGTAAACTATCTAGAGATGTTATAAAAGAAAAAAAATACTGTACCTACTGACAGTGACTCATATAATTGTCTTTAATCACTCCTACAGGTTTCTCTATGAACTCTCACTAATTCCCAACTTTTCAGAACGTGTATTTTGCATCCTGTTCCAATCAACATTTTCAGAAAGCATTTGTTCAATCCGTCGCAAACTTGAATTGTTACAGAAACTGTGTGAGGTAGGTTGTGCTCTGTGAAAAGGTAGAGCTAAATTTCTGATATTTAATCTTGTTAAGTTGTACTCATATTTCAAAAGTTTTCGCTTTATTTGCTTTAAGTACTCATTAAATCTGAAGGATAGCAGAATAGAACATTTTATGATTGTACTTCAACATCAAAGTGAATTTTAAGATTAGCTTTTGGTACTGAACTATATCATGTTTTTGCCACCAATGTATATCAGTCTCTGGAAAACAGTGTACCTTCTCCTTTTGTTAAAGCAAAATTTTCCTTCTTCATAGTGACCATATCACTCTTTTCCAAATGAATGCCAGTTCAGTCCACCTTGTGTTTGCTTGGATTTTGGAAGTGTGCAACTCAATAATATCTCTGATATCTAGAATCAGTTAGAGATAACAATGTTGTCTCTAGCTAGAAGACATTACTGGAATTTTGTGGTCCCATGGAAAACAAATACATGGCTTTAGAATGCAGGTTTCATTGGTATTTTCATAACCGAAAACACTTCGAAATATTTTATTTAATTGTTTTACTATTTAATAGATTTTTTTATTTAATCGATTAAATGTTTTAATTGTTCCATGTGTGGTTTTTTATTAACTTCTTGCAAAATTCTCTCCTAAATTAAATATACCATTCACAATATTAGCATCAGTTAAGGAATTACTATTTTGTTTTTCTCAACAGGTCATCTCTGATAATATTATATAGATTTCCTATTTTTTTTTTCTAAGTATCCATTTTGGAGATAATATTCTCCATTTACCACAAATTGCATATAGATATTATTCTACTTCTACATGTTTGCAGTAGAAGGTTGTTAATTCCCTATATTTGAGCCTTTATATAAGTATTATTTCTAAACACAATATCAACAAATCCGCTTGTCAGTCATACTGTTAACCGTAAATATTGTTGTGAGTTTGAACAGAGAATTGTTTCTCGTTCTGTTTTGTAGACATTGAAAAATGGGTCAGGAGTTATGCAGGTCCTGGGTTTGGTTCTTGCCTTTGGAAATTACATGAATGGTGGAAATAGGACGCGAGGACAGGCTGATGGGTTTGGACTAGATATCCTGCCAAAACTGAAAGATGTCAAGAGCAGTGTAAGTTGATTCTAGACTTCTTGTAGGCCTGAGAATGTTAAATTCTCAGAAAATTACTTTTGTCTCCATTTCCGAGTAAATGGTCTGAAATTTATGAAGGCATGTCAAGGGGAATTCTTTTATTACTATACTTAGCTGATCACAATTCTAGAGTTGGATGTATAAATATGAAAATGAACCATCTCTTTTCATTACTGTACAAACAAAAATATGTTAAATTATGTCTTAGTTCCTAATCTGAAATGTATTTGACTTTTGGTACACTGCATAGTTCTAACTTTTCCTGTATTCAGAAGCAGTACTATGATCCTTACACTTAAAAGGTTTATTACAGAAGTGGAAACAGTTGTAAAAGAAAAGTTACCTGTTATTTGATGCTGATTCAAAATATTTGTGAGAAGAAAAAAAAAAAGTCACTCCTGGAAATGACTGAATAGGCATCCTGAGCATTTGGGATAACCCAAAATTCATCCTTTATATACATCATGATTACGGAGTATGTATTTCACATTGGACCATGGAACCACCCCAGTAAAGAGTAATCACAGCAAGTACTTGTTGATTTAAGTTTTGTCTGGTACAGTCATCTGAGTAAGGAGAATGATAAGTAGTCTTGTTTCTTGCTCAGTGCTAAACTGGAGCTTGTGTGTTACCAGCACTTTTTTGGCTTTGGTTATTCAGAATGGAGCTGTATTCAAATATCTACTTTTGTTTACAAAGAAACAATAATCTTTGAGTCCCTATGGCTATGATGAAAAGACTTATCTGAATGTGGACAGTGGTATGAGAAAGGTTATAGCAATAATTCTTGAGACTTTAAATTGGCTCCTACATCTATCTAATGAGATGTTGTCAAGATCTGCTATTCTGAAAGTGGCAGGAAAAGAAGAGGTTTTTTCCTTGCTTGGTCACTCATTAAATATACGTGCTTTAGCTGCTGGGTTAGGTAATGCAAGCAGACTGTTGTTTACCCTGAATTGAGAGACCATGTCAGCCATTTGCCTTAAAAGGGGTGGAGGAACTTCATTCTGGCATGCTGGTTCTTTGGTAAGCCAAGGGAGTGATGATGTGAATGAAGCCTTAGTATAATGTGTTTAGGGCAGGTTACTTCAGCTGAACCTTCTGGTTGACTCTAACTACATCACCAGTTTTAGAACTCTGCTCAGTAGAACATTTAGGCACACTAAATTTGATTTGGTGACTTTAGTATGTATGACTATTAACCGTGCAATTGCAAGACGTCTTCAGTTTATTTGCTACTGATCAGTCACAAAAGTTCTTACAAAATAGTTTTCTGAAACTATCTGAAAACCTAATTCTGTCAAAAATACTCTTCAAATCAAAGATTTTCTGCTGAAGTTTCATTGCAGAGATTTCAGAGGGGAAACAATGAGCAAGTTCCCCCAAAAGTGCCAAAATTTCATTTAGAAAAATAACTTACTTTGTTTAATTGAACTTTGCTTTGGTTATAGTTATAGATTAATAAAAAGATCTGAATGTTGTGAAACAAGTTGCATACATCAATGCAGAAACAATCTCTCTTTTCCTTTTTGGGAAATTTCAAAATGTAAGGGTTCAGTTTACAATCAGGCAAATTTCAAAAATTAGGAGTGGCTTACATGAGTGTTATAACATATCTTTCTATTATTTTCTTTAATGATTAAATGGTATTTCATGATGTTGGGTTTTGGGGTTTTTTTAGTGAAGGCACCAAATCAGCCAAGTATTTTTCTGTACTGACACTAAATATTTCATTTACTTGAATGATCATTTCTGAATATGTTTTTTTTCAGTAACACTGCAAATTTTATTCTCTTCCATACAGGACAACAGCAGAAGTCTTCTATCTTACATTGTCTCATACTATTTGCGTAATTTTGATGAGGTGAGTGAGAATTAATTTTGCTCTTTTAAATTCAAGTTAAAAAAATCAACTTACTAAGTTTGGTCTTCTGCTGGCCAAGATGAGGAAATGTGCATAAATATTCTTTGTGCTTTCAGTTATATATTTTAGTATATAAAAAAGTAATAAGCACTACGTAACTGTTCATTTGTGTTTTTGTCAGGATGCTGGAAAAGAACAATGCATCTTTCCTCTTCCAGACCCACAAGATCTCTTCCAGGCTTCGCAAATGAAGTTTGAAGACTTTCAAAAAGACCTCCGCAAAATGAAGAAAGATTTGCGAGGTACTGAACCTAGATTAAACGCTAACTATATGTTACCAACATATCCCTGCTGTTATTGTTTGTATCATTTTGAGAAATTAGATGATAGTATACAAATAGTTGTGTATTTTTGACTCCTCAATTACTATTTTGTTTCCTTAATTTGCTTTTTCATGACCATTTAAGCAATAATTCGTAACTTTCTGTAGATAACCTGGAAGAGGCTATTAAAATAAACAACATCAAACCAGTTAGGTTAAATCTTTTATTTCAAAACCAAAACAAAAAAATAATTTTTTTTTTCCAAACTAATTTCAACAAGTCTTTCACCATAAAAAGAATTGCAAAGTGTTGGACCCTGTCTGTGACAAAAAAAAGGTTGATAATCAGGTCCAAATACTATTTAGCAGATAAAATAATATATATGGCATGTCGTTAAAGACAGTTGAAATAACCTGACTTTACTAAAAAATAATATGCAAAGGAAGTATTTTTTTTCTCCTGCTTGTGGAATGACTTCCTTAAATGAACTCAACAAGCTTAAAATAAGATGTATTTGCTAGACTTTGATAAAGAAATTGTGTCACATATAATACGTTTCTTAATAACATTGGGAACTAAGCACTAAGTTTAAGTTAAGCAAGAGTAGTTTGCACAAATTATGGCTAATATTTATGATCTTCAATAGGTTTGCTAAAAGTCTCTGCTAGACTAGCCAGTTATGTACCATTATGCTAAATCTTTGAGAGAAGGATTCAAATTAAGGAGTGAAATGATCTTTATGTTTTGTTGCCTTGCTGATTTTGAATGTCATGCATCTAGAGACCAAGGAATGGTTTGGTAAATCATTAGTCCCTGAACAACCTAGAATGGAAGGTTCTCTATTAAAACAAAAACATAACATGGTTACCAAATGATATCTGACTTTTCCCTTCTTGCCCCTATCAAGCTTTCTGTTTGGATGTTTTAAAATTTATTTTAAAAATTTAGAGGTAGTATTTAAAGTTGTATCAAGGACACTTAGTGTGATACTGAGAAGCCAACTGCAGCACCATCCATTTGCTGCCCTGAACAATCTAGGGGGCAAAAATCCCACAGTTCAGCCATGAAAACTTATTTCTATACTTCATGCAACTTTCAGATAATCTGAGGACTGATCTCCAAGTTTGCACATAGAAAAGAAAGATGCTTAGATCTGATTAGTCAAAGGTACTTGAATTCAGGCACATGTTTACGAACATCCATGGGGCAGACGTTATTCCTTGCAAGTTCACCAAAAATGTTTTCATATAGACAAAAGGTTAAATATTTTTAGACCAAGGTTGAAATTTGCACACAGGCATAAATCTCTTATGAAATAGATCCACACTGTGCAGTGATCAAAGCAGGGGTTCTGTAAAAATGGAAATTACACGCTTCACTCTGCCATCAGACTGCAGTTGAATTCTTTCTGTGCTTCCAATCCAGCCCTTAGGCTGGCGTCTCTGTTGTCAGTCTGTTCTGTAGTTAATGAAACTGAAGAATAACTGCAGACACCATCACTCTTTC
>NW_008825216.1:562212-576112 GCF_000699105.1 Pygoscelis adeliae | reverse complement strand
CCTATTCCCTTTGGTACAAACTTTTTGAGGGACAGCATCGGCCCCCCTTCTGCATCCTGTCCTGGATAGGAAATGACAATTTCAATACCGGTCTGCAATCTCATTCATGACTTATCAGCCCTGAGTGATGCAAAATGCTTTGTGTTGGCTCTCTTTTCCAAAGAAAAGTGTCACCCTAAATTAAAAATAATTTGCGTTAAAAGATCTTACAACTGCAAGACCATCCACTAAAAATTCTGGGTATTCCAATAGCTTAATTGTTGCAATGCTTTCAGTGAGACAGACTAGCCAAGTTTAATGACAGTCTTTTTTAAATAGAGTACAAGTTTTAGCTGAATAGGAACCTTATGAGTTACTAGAGCTAGCAAGTGCCTCATTAAATGACTGAGCAGGAAGAAGGCTGTAAGGTGCTGAGCAAATTCTGGCAAAATCCTAAATATGATCCTCTCCTTTTGAAGTCAGTGAGAGTAAATGAGTATTGAGTATTCCTGGGAAATACTGACTTTAAAGCCATAGAAATAGATGCCCATGAATGCATTCCAGTTTTATACTGAGATGTGGACTGTAACCTTGGACCTATTTTCATCAGGAATTAGATAGAAGATTTAATGAGAGGATTTCATCATTTAGCAGGGGTGATGTTTGCTTTGTTCTTTATCACTGAAAAACTGAAAATTGCACATAACATTGATGCAGGCAGTATCACCAGTTTAAGGGTATTCTGTCCATGTTAGCTTCAAATACCCTGCAAACCATGCACAGTGAGATCACGCTTAGTACAATGGGGAAAGGGGATATTGGTTCACCCAGCAACAAAAGCTTCTGAAGATATTTTATTTCTGTCTTTAAAAACTTTCCATGATCATCATTCAAAGGTAAACTTCATCCCAGAAAGATCCTTTCATAAAATTATGGGGCCACTTAAAAAACAACAAAAAAAACCCACAAAGTAGAGGGAGGTTATTATAAAAAAAAAAAAAGTTTTGTAACCATAACAATAGCAGTTCATTGTAGCAATGCTGTATTTTTCCATCTAAATATGTCAGTAGCATACACAGAGATGTGCAGATATAAATAATCTTTATGGTTCTGTAAAATAATTTCGTTGTCATGCTCTTTAACAATTCTGAGCTTGGGCTTATGTTTGTATTAAAGGAGTTGTTATGCTGACTGCTTAAAAACAAAAAGCACTCATGACATTCAAACTTGTATGCTTTCTTCCCTTTTGACTGTGGAGGCTCTTGTCCATTTTTAAGTTTTTATGAACTGTACGCCTTGCAGTTTGTAAATGTTAGAAAAGAAAGTCTCTTCTAAGATTTCAGATTAAAAGTGTAAGTCCAAAAGACTTGAAGAAAGCATGCTGTGTGCCTGTTCCAAGATTAATAAAACAGAAATTTTCTTTTTTTTTAATTGAAAAAAATAAAATCTCCCCTAAGATTATAGTGGAAGCTACACTAAATGTGTAATATCAAACATGCAAATTGTTCAGTTTTGGTTTTGTTTTTTAAAATAATATAGACCCCAGGGATAAAGTTTATATACTACGTTTTTTTTTAAGATAGAAGACCAAAGAACAGGTAGATCCTTTTACTAACAAACCAAGTGAGTTTGGCTCCATCTGTTGCTCCCAGATTTCACAGCTCTCCAGGATTCTCACTTTCGACTTTTTGACTTCAGTGACATATAGTTTGTTAAGCAACTTGATCTGCTTTTGATCTCTCCTGCCTGTCAGCAACGTTCCTTGATGCAGTCATGCCAAGCAATGACTTCTGTTCCTATGTCATTCCACAGAAGAAACTTTAGTGCTTGCCACATGACTTAAATCAACTCGCCATGTAAAGAAAATTGGGCATCCAGGGTCACAAGAGCAGTGCGTGACTCTCACTGATTAGGACCTGTGTTGTATATCTATTATTATCAGTATATTTTTCTAGACACTTTAGAATGCTAGAGGTGGGGCAGAAAGATGTGGAAAACGTGTATTGAATCAATTAATGTTTTCATCCTCTGCTCTGACACTCTCTGGAGGTACAATCATGGTTTAGGAAAATATTGGATTTGTGGCCCATGAAATTCTTCAAGACATGTATTTAGTTTAGGAAAGAACTAGGACACTGAAATGGCAGTGAGAGTTACAGCATTTATGAAGCACTTACGGCAAGTTAAAACTGTTTAGAAGCTGTTTTTTGGCTACACATTAACATTTTAGCTTTACAATTATAAGTTTATTTCTGCAAATCAAAAACTAATTCATCAGTTGTCACTTATTGCAAAACTTTCACTGAAGCTCAGCTAAAAGTGAATTAGAAACAATGTCAGGCAGAAAATAAATCTGACTGGTAGAATTTTGAAGAGATGAATAATACCTTACAATGCAGACTGCTATAAAATTGAGTTGAAGTCAGTACTTGTTCATATGTCATAATGTTGTCCTATTTAATATCTTTGACTGAAAACTGATTACAAGTAATAATTACAATTATTAAATATTATTTTTGTAGTGATGCTTTCTTTTCCTACTCTGAGTGTTTACAACTCATTGAAAAGTCTCCATCGATAAGAAGCTAGGCTGTGTGGCCCAGTACATCTCTCTGATTTGGAATAAATGTGACTGAGAATGTTTACAAAGTGTTAAGCACTTGCAGAACACTGTATTTTAAAAAGTATGTTCCAAGAAAAGCCCCACAGTAACTTGGAAAAATACCCTATTTTTTCTGTGCTTCTTACAGTCACCTAGAATTATCTATTCAGCTTGGATCTGTTAGTTGTAGAGCTGGTATGTGCTCTTGGGTTTAATACCTGCTGTGTAAACCAGAGCATTGGAAGTACCATATTGTGCAATAGAAAGACTTTTAAAAGTTGTATTTGGGGTGGTGTCAATGTGGGACTGAGGGAGATGGGATAGTAGTAGGCATGTTATGCTTTGACCCCTTACTATTTCTTTCTCACGTAGTTATCTCATAATTCTTTAGCTTTTCCTCTTGCCTCAGTAATGGTTACCCCTAACACCTAGAAAGAGGGCCCAACCCTAAAAGTGCAGTCAAGCTATAGTCTGAGATGGAATTTTCCTCTTCGTGGCCAACTCTGCGTCTGGGGTACATGGATTACTTTGCAAAATAAGATTGCATCCATTGTTAGTTCTTTCATAACTGATATTAATGTTTGCAGGCTAAAATAAAAAAAATGCACCATTCTATTTGAAAGTCATCCCTTCTTTCTCGCACACTTATCCTCATACCTTTTCATATTCACAAGACGCTCTGTTTCCATCACAGTTCTGACTATGAGGCTAAGACTTTGGCAACATTTCAGTACCGCTTTTTGCTCAGGAGCAGGAGCGGTATTAATTTCAACTTCAATTAACAAAGTTACGCAGCCTAAGCCATTTAGGGTCCCACTACAGATGACAGAAAAGGAAAGGATTGCTCTCCTAAAATTGATTGTCCTCTCCTAAAATTGAGTGCTAAGGAAAGGTCTTGAGTCTAGTCTGGTGATCTATCTTTTAAATAGCTAAAGTTTGATGAAATGAAGTCCATCCTAAGAGGTTTCCCCAAAACCTGATATTTTTTAATGTGCTTCTACATTGGTATTCCAAGTTGTTTCAACAGAAGAAGGCAGGGAGCTGGAGGAGAGACAACTGAAACAGCGAAAAAAATGTATTCTTGAAGAGTTTGGATTCATTGCCTCACCAAAAACTTTCTGTTTTAAGATACTTTGAAGTGTCTGTGTTTCTGTTATTCTCTGTCAATAGTTTTGATATAAATGGGAATGAAGATTTTTCACAATTAAGAACTAGATCTGTTATTTTTCTTATACGATCCATAGATCCATAGTCTGATGAAAAGATGCCTTCAGTCTTTTATAATAAAATGCCAGATGTCTCGAGGTAATTATTAACAAAATAATATAGCAACATTAGCGGTTTTTTCAATCCTACAGTTATCTGTACAGTTTACCTTTACAGAGACAGCTATTGTTTTAACCAAATGAAATCCTTACTTTTGCCTACTCATTAACAGCTGTGCATCCACAAATACTAGCTGTTTGTTCAGCTATCACTGAAAGGGTTAACTGCTGCAGCTATGCAGAATGCAGACTCCTAAACCTAAACCAGATGTAAACTAAAGCCAGGCTTTCAGTCAATCTGTGAGTCATATTTTACTGTCCTTAAAACTCCAAACAAGGAGCTGTCTATGGAAGCCCTTGAAGACTCAGCAGTTCTTAGTGTAAGTCTTTGCAATTCCAAAAAAAATAAATAAAAGAAAATTAAGAGCTCTTTCTGTACTTGTGGCCGAGTTCATCAGTTTGTCTTTTGATGAAGCCAGTATTGTTTCCTCTAGGTAAAGTCTAAACTTTCTTTTAAAGTCACAGGTTGCAGTTGTAAGGAATCCAGAAAGCACTGAGGAAGTTGTGAAAGCAGTGGTTATGCTGTTATATACTTTTCAGGCAAGTAGGACACAGGCACATCTCCTGTGGGAGTCTGAGTACTCAGAACCTCTGAAAATTAAGGACATAATTTCAAAACTTCCTTAAAGACTTAAAAACAAATAGTCTATCAAATCTCAGTGCAACTTGTGGTCTCAAATACCTTAAACAGTCTTGAAAATCCACCTAAATTCCATAGGACTTCTATAGATAAGTATGGGGTTTCAGAAGTGGTTAACCAAAACAGCCTAATGGACCTGTTAAAGTACTCATGCAAGATAATTCACAGTTCTGCTTGCTTTCTCATTGGGTTTTTTGGTGGGTGGTTTGTTGTTGTTGTTTTTGGTTTGGGTTGGGTTTTTTGCTTTTGGTTTTTGTTTTTATGTTTTGAGGGTGTTGAAAGAAAAGTCATGCTGCCCGTTATTATCCTGACCAAAGACAATACAGTAAGCCTGAGGAATAGCTGATCATCTGCTCACACATTTTGTTCAAAAAGACATATTTTAGGATTAGAAGAGATTTGTGCCTCCAAGGGCTAAAATTTAGTATCCAACAGAACTAGATGGAAAACATGCATTAAAAAGATATTCTGAATCTTAAACATATTTTTCTCCTTTTTAAAAAAGTAAAGCAACTATTTTTGATAGTGAGACTTGGGTGTATTTTAGATCATTTACCAGAATCGCATACTGAAAGTGTAGTACAATGCAGAGAATGTTTTGTGACTCTCCTTTTCCTTTTCTGTATAGATGTCTCTTAATCAATATTGGCTGTTGTGAAACTTTATACGGTTTCAGTATATTGACCTAAAATAAACAAACAAACAAAAAAATAGAATGAGCAAGCTAACACAAGCTTGAAAAATGGTAATTAATTGTATTTTAACATAGAAATAGAGAATGAGATGAGATTCTTGAGATACTGGATACAGCTGGAATTGCAATTTTTTTAAAATCTCTAAACTGGTTTTGGACACAGATTTTCACATCAATTTCCAGATCTGGAGCATTTGAGAGATCTGTGTGTGTATGGGCAAAAAGCTACAGGTTTGAATTGCCCAAAATTTAGAAGGTCCTCCCACAAGAATCCATTTGTATTGCTTCTCTGGAAAATCACATACAGTCCTCTGCAGCATATGATGTTAGAGAGGAGATGAAACTAGATAGACTGTTGGTCTTTTCCATTGTTGAGGTATTGCTTATACATTAAAATTGATTTAGAGTGCTGGAGAAGATGTGTCTCTGCCCATGCCAACTTCTGCTTAGGATTTGAGATCTTTGGAAGGTATAAGATCAGTGCATGAGGACTGGATATTTGGGACTACAGGGAACGGAAACCTTCACCCTGCTGCAAAGCAATACGAAGAAGTTATCTTTCTTTATTCCTGTTTGGGCAGTTCCATGTTGTGAGATAAGCTTCTACCTAGTGCTTGGCTTTTGTGACTGCCTACATGACTCTCATTTGTAGTGCCTTGAATACCTTTCAATTCTTTCATTATAAGAAAATTTTAAATCTGCTTAAAGTAAACTGAGCTTAGGAATAGGCTAGCTTTGTTTAAGTTTTTCAGTTGTGTATACATCTCCCAAGATGAGAGAATAACTGAACCTGTGAGAATAGGGATGATAACAGAGCAAGTTTTGAGCCTGTTATCAAAAAAGAGGCAAGTTTTTGTTTCAGACAAAACTTTTACAAATTCGTCACAGCAGATCCCCTTTGCCAACCTATTCTTTTGATATCTGGGATGTTTAGCTGGGCTGTTTCACGGAAAGAAATGTGTTTGAGTATGAAGCTGAGGAAAAAAAATATCAAATATAGACAACGGTCGGTATTCTCACTTTTTTTTTCCCATGTTTAACCTCCACATTGCTTAGAAGTTATTAAATACTCTTCTGATACAAACATTTATTCAGTATCTTATTCACTTAGGCAGAAATACTGGTAAATGTCTAGTGTTTTGTGTTCCTTTCATATGATCAGCGCTTTAATTTCTTCAGTTACAGTGAGGAATAACAATATCTCATCCAAATAGCGGGGTTTTACACTCTGGTGACAAATTACAGAACATGATAAATGAGTGCTGTGTCCAACAGGTTGTGCAGGGAGACCACGATTCTGGTCTTGGTGCTCTGGAGAACAGGGAAACTAAGGAAGACCTTACAGGCCTGTTAATTCTTTAATGAAGAAAGCATCCAATGAACTAGTTTGTTTTAAACATCATAATACTGATAGTAGTACGGTAATAATGACAGAATTTGTCCTAGTTTTAAAGGTTGGATGCTACATATGATATCTTACTTTCTATGAAGCAAGAAAAAGGGATTTTTCTCCTGTATTTTCTTTTGGATTTTAAATGACTTAGACATAGTTTGCAATTCAGGAATAGGGTCAAAAACGGACCTGATTTAAGCACTGATTTCAGTCTTTTAACAGGAGGAGGGGGGGAATGAACAAAAAAAAAATCCACCAAAAAACGGAGAAACAAAGCTATCATTAACTGCACTCCCTTTCCCCCACCCCACATACATACACAAACAAATCAACCATGGAAGAGCTTCCAGTAGCTGAATGGTTAAAGAACAGACATTTTATTCTGACAATATTACATGTTTTTCTTTTCCATAGCAAGTTGAATATAAAGGATGGTACATCCCTGCATTTCCTTACAGACTTTGAAAAGTGACTGCTTCAGGCTATTGTCATGGGTATAGGCTAAGATTTTTGGTGGGTATATATCTTTCTAAGTTCTATACTTCTCTCAAATCAGCTGAGAGATCAGAAGTTCATGGTGAGCTACAGACATTAATTCAAGAGAGTATAATGCTGTGCTTCTGTGAAGAATATGTAATCCATATTCTGGAAAAAGGTATGGAATTTCGGTGATATTAAATGCTATGGTAGGTTCTACAGCATCTTTCAACTCTGCCATTTATTTCTGTATAGGAGAAAAGAATAATAGAAATTCTATATGTCACCATCAGAATGTCTTCCTCTGCAGAATTGTACCTAGCTTCTCTGTTTTTTTTGTCTATCATACGCTGTAAGAAAATTCATGGTCATTTGGATCCCCTCCCCTATTTCAGGTGTGCTGACTAACATTTGTTTAAAAATTACAGGCTTGTCCATGTGACTATATTGGCAGGGGTTTTTAGGTTGGATTTGTTTTGTTTTGTTTTTTTTTTAAATATTGCTTCATAAGCAGGGCTACCTGTTTAATGATATATATTCATGTTAATTTTTTTTCCCTAAAAATCCACTGGTATTTATTTCTATTTTGCTCTAAGCTTAAAAAAAATAAATAAATTAAAAATTGTAATTGTTATTGTCACCCTGGCTTTACTCCACTTGTGTGGAGCTACCAATTATTTGAGTCAGTCTGCTTTTCTGTATATGTGCATTTTAAAAATTGGTATCTCTAATTGTCTTTGGTATATTCACAACTATGAGAAAAAGTTATTAACCAGTGTCTATGAGATCTAAAGCTGCACTCTCCAAAGGCTTGCCCCGGGTATAGCAGACCAGATGAGTAGTACAGTAAAGGTGAATCAATTTATACAGCTAACAGAATACAGAGTGATGTGACTACCATCATATATTTACCTTCTTGGTGCTCTAGCTTGAATGACTAGGTACAGATCTGTAGTGAGTTGGCCGACCAGCATTTGCCAAAATTAATGAACCTTTGGATTTTTGTCTTTAATAATGTTATCTTTAATTGCTCTACCATGCTCTTTTGGATACATCATTACTTTCCTGTTGTAAACTAGAGACTGGTATTATTTACCAGATTATAAATTCGTGCTTCCTGAAGTAAGAACAAGATGACAACTGACTTAATTTTTTTTTTTTCCCCTGAGACCCTTTCAAATATTACAGAACCACCTTTTTAGAGCATATAATGGTGATACATGTAAGGCTACTATCTGTTTTTTCCAGTCTTCAAAAAAAAACCCTACAATTCTCATCTGTAGATATTTGGATTGATGCAATTCTAGACATCATATATATTTAAAGGAAATAATTATGATAGTATATTCTGCTGCTTCAAAATCTTTTTTAAAATGTCTAACCAGTCTTCTGTATTTAAAGACATAGTAATAATCTTATTTTGCTGAAAGAAACCCTGGAAAGTAAACAAGGAAAATACAGTTTTTGAATGTGTGCACTTCTACTGGAAATTTTGAGGCAGAATTAAGAAGGATTAATTTCTGTTGAATGATAGAAACTTATCACAGCCTAAAGAGATTTCCCCTATACTAGAAATCAGAGCTTAACATTCTCCTGAAGTAGTGGTGTCAAGTCTTCTGTTGCCCCAAACTAAATTAGCTTGGATAGTTGGTGGAAGCACGATGGTACCACCTCACCAATGAATAATCTATGTCAGGGCTGCTTCAGGCTCCAGCTTCTCTGTCCTGGTATCTAGTGCAATAAGAACTAAGCTGTCCTTCTCCAAGGTCTCTCATAGAGTTCAAGCCATGATAACTATACTCTTATAATCTTTCACTTTAATCATTTTGCACTATTACTTTTGAACAATGCAAGGCATTTCACTGCGTCTGTGGTTTTATCAGGTATCAACCCCTTATCTGGCTTTACTCGCTAAATTAAGGTCCTTCCTACTATTTGGTGCAGGTTTTGCACCTGAACTTTGTGTTGATTCAGGCGCTGTCACCTGGGGCCAGGTATATCAACATGGCCTGGGAACCGAGTTTGTAATTTTGTTCCCATACATTTCAGCCCCTTAAATTTGTCTTTCTCCTTCAAAACAGTTGAATACTTTTGTTAATTTTTGCTACTGTTCATTTAAACTAACACACTGGCCACAAGTTATGTGTATATTTTGGTCAAAAACATTTGACCAGGAACATAACTGCTCCTGAATATATTATCATAGTGTTTGTACTCCAAGTAGTGTGTTTGAGGCACATATTCCAGTGGTTTCACTGGCTATGTATTAATTTAATTGTGTCTTATTACAGTATGCAGATCCATACTATGATGTGTCATCCTAAACTAATCTGTTACTTCAATTTCAGCATGTGAGACAGAAGCAGCAAAAGTTTATCAGCTATCACTAGAAGAGCACCTCCAGCCTTTCAAAGACAGCATGGAGCAATTCATTAGTCAAGGTAAATAATGAAACGTCACTTAACCTTTTCATGACATTTCAAAGGAAAGTTATGGGAACAATGTTTATACATTGTGGGAAAGGGACTGTTTATTTTGGCATCATAGAAAGATGTGGATTAGTTTAATCAGATGCCACACAGTTCTAAAAGATTTGCAAAATGATTCTGTTGTACTGTAGGTGACTCACTCTCTTTTGCATGACAGCAAAGACAAATGCTATTGGCTTGAGTGCATGATCTTCTGATAAGTTCAACATTCCAGTAGAAAACAATTTTACAACCTTTGTTCCTTGAAAAATTATTGAAGCTGGATCTGTTTCATTAACTTCTTTCCAACAGATAATACTTTTGTATGGGCCAAAAACATGGAGTAAGCATAGCAAAAGTAGTTAAAGTTTTTCCAGATATAAGGCAAATCCATATGAAATACTTGGATGTGATTAGTGGAAAACACTGCAAGAGAAAATATATTAGAAATACCCATGATGAACTGGCATCCTGAATGCTAGAAAGCAAGCACTTTAAAAATGAATAGACTATGCTTTCAATGCTTTACTAGACCCTTCTTTTGCAAGACTATAGGAGGTATGGATAACTTTAATTTTTGATTAGCGGTATATCAGAGCATCTCTTGAAATACTACTCTGAAAAAGTATACTCTGTATGGACCAATTCACTTTTTGATACAAGTTAAAATTCAATGCATCAGGGTGACAATGACCTGATGAGTACACCAATATAATTTTAACTTTCTTGACCACTTTACTGCTCCTTCTGCTTTGATATTGCATTTTATAATAGAAGACAGACCTGTTATCTCCTGAACAGGTAAGTTATGTGAAAAGTCAATTTCTAGTGCTGATTCAATGGAGCTGTCAGTAATTTGTTAGCCTAGAGCTGTGTTAATGAGCTATCATATATAGAAATCATTATTAACTGAATGTGCATTATGTTTGAGAGGCCAGTCGGATATGCATTTGTCTCTTCTTGGTTAGAATATCCAAGATGACCATCTATCTGAACATTATAAGTGGAGTACATATGTTCTAGTATCTACTGATCCATGCTCTAGGACTCTCAATTACAGTGAATAAATTGAGCAAAACCAACATTTTGAACCATCAAATGTGAACTGATGTTTTCTAAGACAAATGTCTATCAGCCAAACCTGGCAAACAGGATGTTGTCTCCAGCAATAGTAGGTATGAATTGCTTTAAAACTGAATTCTGGTTATGTACATGACATATAAAAGTTACATTAGTGGCATGATTAAACATATAGCGTTTTACATTAGGTTTATATTATTATTCATACATATAGATAGGGGACAATCAAATCACAAGTTGGTCTGAAAGAGATCATTAATGTTATACTGTAAATCATGCCATATGTTTGCATATTAACCTTAATAACAGAGTAGGAAATCAAACATGAGGATTATATTTCATCAGACGTATATCTGTTAAATTTCTTTCACTTATTTTAGAAACCATACTTTTAGAAGTATCTGACTCTATACTTTAGTTTGCTTCATGATTTCTGACTATGACTTCCAGAACAACATAATTATATATAAGCTATATAGTAATCTGTTATGTTTTTGCAAGGATATGCGATTTCCTTTCTTGATTATGTCTCTGTATTTTAGGAAAATGAGGAAAAAAAAAAAAAAAAAAAGAAAAAAATGCATCTCATCCATTAAGAACTTTGCTGTGTTCCCATGTTAACAGTAGATATTGCTGGGTGGTTGACAAAAGGAGAAACCCATAATGTCAGTAAAAATATCATTGTTGTATTTTAATGAAAATAATTGGAAATGTGTACTGTGAACACAGTGGATTGTGACTAAACAATTTATACATTTATTTAAAACTGTAAGGCACATTTTGCAGAATTCTGTCCCAATGTAAGAAAGACAAAGGTTAACATATAAGAAAAAAGAATCCCTGGTTAAGTTCCAAAAATAAAGTAATTTTAAATACCTTTCATTATGAAATCCTTTGTTTTTACTTCATGGGATTGAATTCAGACTTGAAAGAGGCCATGTTTAAAGCAGGATTTCTCTTTCCTGTTCAGTGTTTGACAGGCTTTTGATCTAGATATTTTTTCTAAGGGCTTTTGTTGTTTATGTAGACATAATCGATGAGTCTTTTCAGCTAGACTGCACACATGATCATTTAGAAAAACAGAGGGACAATTCTTGGCACCTTTTGGGGATTTGTGTTTATATAACATATGCTCTGGGCAAAGAAAAATCAAGCTTTAAGTTTTTATCTTTTCAAGTTCCAGTTTCTCTAAAGTCAGAAAAAGTTTTAACTTATAATTCAGATGAAAAGCATTTTTCATAGGGTTGAATAATTTGGCATGTTTATATCATGCCTTTTCAGAGTAGATAACTTGTGTGCATAATGGGACCCAAAAGTTCAAAGTAGCTAGTTATTTACAGCATATTCACTTATACTTGTTGCTAGCAGCTAAAATGGAAAACGGTTTTCCCATAGGCAAGAAAACTTGGACATCAAATTAAATATCCTTGGCAAGGGGTTAGCAAGGCTCTGCTTTATAAGAATAGTTACTGTCTGGCACAGTTATATAACTTTGAATTAAGTTACTGTAACTAGTCTAGCTGATTGTTACTATTGATGTATTAATAAAAAATCTTTTTTTTAATGTTAACACTTTTATTAGATTAATGAGAGACAAAAAAGGTTGTATATTACTAGCTTACTTGTAAAGATTATTTCATTTAAAAAATAAAGAAGGGGAAGAGGCGAGAATGTGTTCAGAGTCGTAACGTTTTAGATTAAAATGCTAGTGGTATGTATGATTGAGGCTGTTCAGCATTTGCCTTCAGTCTAGTCACTAGGCTAAATAATCAGCATATTCATTAAAATATGCAAATTAGTGAAAGGATGCCAGTCCTTTTTCTGATGAACTTCAGGGTCATTCTTAAAATGATCATTCTACTTAAAAGAACAAACTACCCGTCCTATCCTCTCTACGCTGGCTTACTGGATATTTGCAAGCATGCTTTATCCTGTGCGTTTGATTTTTGAGGGTCTGTGTGCCTCAAAACCTCCAAGGCAATCCTCTCTGCTCTCCCATGTTTTCTGTCCTCTTTTTGGGTCCAAATGCTGCAAACATCAATCACAAAGTATATAATGTGGTTCTTTTGTTTTCACAAATATTAATAATTTTTTTCCTGAAATTCTCCATAGCCACGGGGTTTAAAAAGCAAAAGGAAAAAAAAAAAAGAGCTACTCCAAAAAAGGAGATTAGAGAAAAATTGTCAGAAAATACAAGACTTTTAAAAATTATATTGTTTGTTACATATATCTAACCATTTCTTTCTGGGTTTCGAATATTGAAGTAACATGAAATATAAGCATGAAATTTAGTTATTCAGACCAAACTGTAGGAATTTAAAAAGTACTACTTGCATCTCCCCCATGTAGGGTATATATTCACTGAAGTTTTCTGTCCTTGAGTTACTCCCCACAAGTTATCACGATTTGAATAAGAGAGTTTGAAAGGAAAACACTATTTGGGAACCTTGTCTCCTTTGTTCTGTATGTAGTTATGGATAGATAGGGACACAAAAAAAATCACAGATCACATCCACCAGTTTAGAAAGCTTCAGAAATCACTTCTTTTCATGGGGAAAATGTGTCTGACACACGGGAAGGTGGGGAAATACTGAGGGCACTAATCGTCATGCAATTTGTAGAGGAATTTCATTAGCAGTTAGTAATCCTTTAACTTTGTCCCCACTTGATAGGACAGCCAGCTCATGTTGAAAGAATTGTGTGTGCGTGAACCACAAATGAGTCCCAGTCCACAGGTTTTAACTGTGGTTAACTTTGTAGTGAAAAGCAGTCTTTGGGTGTTTGCTGTTGGGACTCCAGCTAGGCTGTGCATTCCTGTCAGCCTGATAAGGCAGGAAACTCATGATAGGAGGCAGCAACCATCGCTCCCTCGGAAAAGTAAGTCTGGTTTGGGAACTGGGAAGAGGTAATGTGTTGGAATCACAGCTTTTCCACTGAGATTCTATAAATTGTGCAAACGCCACAGACTTCAAATCTGAGCAAGTCACCCAATATCATGTTCAGAAACCAAACCAATATAATTAGTTTTAGACTTTAGAAAAAGTATTATGGTGTAGGAAATTTAAGCACCAGAATGCATTGTTTGAAGAAGTAAAAACATAATTTTCTGATGTTTAGCTAGTTAATCTAAAAACTTTGGGAATAATTCTGGTATGATTGTAAGTTTGGGAGTACAAGGTAACCATTCAACCTTTGGTTCCTTCTAGTCTTATTTTGCAAAATTCTGCAGTTCTGCTCTTGTT
>NW_008825216.1:560842-562124 GCF_000699105.1 Pygoscelis adeliae | reverse complement strand
ATTCTAGCCACATCATCGTGATCTTGCAGAATAAAGATGCTAAAATTGTCCTCTTGGGTGAACTGCCTGTAACCACCTCCCTTTTTTGCCAGGAAGAGCATTCAGGAATCCAGTTTCCAAATTGTTAGTAAATGAATGTATAAATCACAAAGTGTGTTGTATTTATCACTGTAGCTCCAACCAGATAGTTGGCCGTGACTTGTTCTTTTAGGTCAAGCAGCAAAAGGCTGTGCATCATGAGATGATGGATTGTGAATGAGACTAAAGCATCAGACTGAATCTTGGATGGCTGGGTTCAGTTCCTGGCTCCAGAAGTACTGTACATGATTGCAAAATGAATGCTGCTAGGCTAATCTTAATTCTGGCATTTTCTAACCCAGAATGATTGATTTTGCAGATTCTGTTTTCTTTAAATGTTGCTTTTATAATTTGATTAATATAAGGGAGAACAGCACTATGTCATAATTTTTCTAAAAATAATTTGAGAAAATATGACTAAAAAACCATTAGGAATATATACGAATACATGTTTTTGTTTTTCTTTAAAAAAAAAGGCACAGAACATTAAGGGATTGGATATTGGTAGATTTATGTGGAGACATTAACTCTAAATATTATTATTATTATTATTTATTATTAATATTATCCAAATATACTCATTACTAAGATTAAAAAAATCAATTTTTTTCATTTTGGAAGAAAATGTTGGAGGGATATGAAGAGCAAGCAACATAAAGTCACTAGAACAAAAGATGCAGGAATTCACACTTAAACAATATAATTCCATGAATGTTTACATTTTTATGTTAGTATTCTTTTTGTTGGATTATTGAAAAAGCTTTTAAAACTTGTTCTTTGAGTGCTGAAAATATTTTTTTTAATCTTATACTGACATCTTAATGCTAATAAATAGTTTAACGTCAGTATTGTATAAACTTGTCCCTACCTCAGATGTCAGCACCTCCATTGGTGTGCATTATTACACAATAATCCTAATTCAGATTGTGTTGTATTTGCAGCACTAAACAGGCTTCGCTGAATTAGCCTCACCTTGCCTCAAAGTCCATGAAAGGCCAAACCTTTAGACGGGGGCTGGCAGCTGTTTGTGCCTTTGGCACAGAACCTCGTTTAATCATTTTTGTAGGCATCAATACAATGATTGCAGACAGTACATGTGTGGTAGACTAAAAAAGGTATTTTGGCATCACTTGGGAACAGATCAATGCATGAGTGTCACAATAGCATGATACAAGTCATCCACCCCAAAACAATCTGAATAAAT
>NW_008825216.1:559068-560816 GCF_000699105.1 Pygoscelis adeliae | reverse complement strand
TTGGTTGGGGGGGGGGGGGGGGGGCGGAATTAATTCACATTTTAAATCTCTTCTCCAGTAAAATAAAAAATGTGTTAAAATAACATTGATTTTACCACGTAGTTCTTGGGATGGAGAGGAAAAATAAAAGAAAGATATTAAAGCTTAAGTAAGAGTACTTAGCTCCTTCATTAGACCTAATCGCTATGGCATGACGTGTTCTTCAGCACTGCAGAGTCCAGGCTCACAGCTGAACAGCCTTCCTTTTAAATCAGGCCTGAAATCTCTTGCAATATCTTTACTGTACCTAATAACATATATTTAGTCCTCGGTATGCTAGCTAACTGCACATCTGTTTAGTGCCTGGTCCTGATCTGATTGAGACCTTTGAGCAGTGTAGGATTTTAGAATCAGTAGCAAGGAACATGGGGTGAGGAGCTCAAAGCTGCATATGAAATACAATGTATTTTACTTCTGTGAATGTGACATAGGACAACGTTATAGTGAGTAGTCGCTGGATGCACATAACTAAGTATGATGGAGTGATTTTCTTTTTGGGTTGGTTGGTTTGTTTGTTTTTTGGTTTTTTAAGTGTTGGATCTGGGTCCCACTTCTCCCTCCATTCAGCTGACAGCAGATGTCATCTTTCAAAGGGTGGCAAACAACCTGTCTTCTTACCAGACTGCTGCCTGAGATGGATTAAAAGAGGGCACAAATAGCAAAATGTGGAGAGAGTTCGCATCTTGAAACACAGCATATATGAGGGGTGGATAGGACCTGTGCTGAGGCTTTCTTGTTGTTACTATTAATATAGTTATTCATTTGAAAAATCAGTCTTGTTTTATAGAACCTGTTGTTGTTAAGTTTAATTTTTTTTACCTTTCAACAAAGATCAACTTTCAGTGCTCACGTATTCACTGAGAGTTTAAGCTGTGGTTCCATAGATCTTGGTCATAATCTATGGGGCTAGCACATAATTTGAGTTGTTCCTGTCATGTGAGAGTGTAAAGTCATTGTGAAGTGCAATTGGTTGAAGTCAATATAAATGTACCATAGGTGTTGAAAAAACTGGAACAGCATAATTAGGAAAACGTCCAGCATATCAGATGCTCTATCCCCAGTTATCTTCAAGAAACTGGGGTCTGAATGAAGTATTTAAATGTTCTTTTTCATATATGTATGAAAATCTTAGAAAATGGGGGAGAAGGAGTAGGTATTCTTCATGCTCACAACCTTCTATGAATTTATCATAGGAAATACAGAAGGATGTAAGACTCTTGCTAGGATTCCCATAGGAAATCCTGCTTTCTTCTCTTGCAAAGCTTTCTTAGCATGAATGTGCCCGATAATAAACCATCCAAATGTACGTGGATCTTTGTTCAGTGTAAATAGAAATTCTCAAAACTATAGCAATGTAGCTCTAATGACGCATTGAAATGGCATTATACCTGTCAAAAAAAAAAAAAAAAACCAAACAACAAAAAAAAACCCAAAAGCAAAAACCTGGCTCCACTTGCAAGTTACTGGAAAGCACTTTCACAGCTAATTATAAACAAATACTAGTTAACACTTTAAATAAAAAGAGAGGAAAAAAGCAAGAAGATTTAGGACATAGACAAGCAGATGAAAGGATTCTTGTTGCCTTCCATCTGAGATTACTCAGATGCATTCCTGTATTCAATTACCTGAGAAGATGTGATATTCCCTTAAGAGAGATCAGGAGATCAGAAGGGATAGCAGTTTCGTGCATCTTCTTACTCATAGCCCTT
>NW_008825216.1:535835-559031 GCF_000699105.1 Pygoscelis adeliae | reverse complement strand
TAGCTTAAATTGCAACAGGGTTTGGGGCCAGACGGTGACTACAGACAGTAATCACTGGGTCAAGATCATACCACAAACCAACAACAATATGTTCTGGTGGAACAAAAGCTCTGAGAGGGCGTTTGAATGCTGTTTGAGTAGACCTACAAGGTCTACTTGGAATAATTTCTGAATCAGAACCAAAGGGTCTACTTGTTTTGTGACTATGCTTATCTAGTACATTTGCACATAAAGGACACTGATAATTCTTATTAACTGTTACCTTTGAGTCTATTTTTCTCACTAAATTCCTGGTATTATTGCATATTCAATTTTAAGCTTAAGTTTTAATGCTTTTTTTTTTTTGACAAAGCCACTAAGCATGAGCCCCTGTCATTATTTAAAAATTAATGATCATCTAACTTTTCTTTACAATCTTCCCCAAAACCCACTTCCTTGTTGATAGTTTCCATCTAAAATGGCTACTTAGTTCTTCCCAGGGCCACTCGTGTCCCCAACCACATTAGTCTTATTAAATAAAACATGCAAAGAGAACAAAAAACAATAAAATCCAAAAATTGAGGCAAAACACATTCAGCAGTCTAAAGGGGGGAAGAAAGAGGTTTTCCTCAAGAGCTTTCTACTGATTCTGGTGTCTTTGCTATTCTGCTTTGGTATTTCAAGGTATTTCAAAACACAGTGTTAAATAGTATGCTGATTGCCAAATAAAATAGCTGTAAGTATTATTTTGGTGTTTTCTGGGGGCATTTAAAAGTACATGTACTACCAAGGAGAATGGAGGAATTCTTTAAGGAGCTCTGGCAGAGGTCTTGTAGACTTCAACCTTAGACCCTAATAATACCAGTGTAACTACATGCCCCTGCTTGTGGTGGTAGTTCCTCTAGCATTTTCTCTCTCTATCTTCACTTTCTTTCTGTCCTAGTCACATGCATGAGATACCTACAGAAGGTATCCTCATGGCCTTTGTCAGGCACCTCAGGTCCTCAGATCTTAGCGGAGCTGGGTCAGCAGTGACAGGTGAACCACCTGACATTCCATATGCTTTTTAAGAAAGTCTATCCCTCAGTTTTGTTTTTAGTTTTGTTTTGTTGGGATTTTTTCCAGGTTTGTGGCTCTGCCAGAGGAGATATTTGGTATATTTTCAAAGTACCATCTACTATTCACTCAGCACCACTGTGGAAAAACATACGTCCTCTTTAAAGATCATGGTAAATCTGCAGCAAGGGTTTGTAAAAATGTTAGAAATGTTTTTACTGAAAAAAAAACAAACTGATTTCTAAAAATTCCACTGCTTTTCAATAATATGTATATAGCACAGGGGCAGAATAGTCCCAGTCTAAAACAGTTGTTGTAAGTCTTTGACTCCCAGTTAGTCTTAAGTCAAATATTTCTTAAGATTTTTAAATCCTTTAGAAGTGACGATGAAGAGTGAAATGTCGCACTTTCAAACAAGAAATTGGAACAACTGATAATAGAGACAACAGATGTTATATGCAATATCTGTCCAAACAGAAAATAGTCTGTACATACAGAAAATAGATATATTCATGTAAATAACTTTTTTAAAAATCAGATTTAATGCAGAAGGTACAATGGCTAAATGTGGAGGAAACTAATATAGAAAGTTTATTGGACGGAAAATGAGAAGATACTTGGCAATGTTCTTTGTTCACAGAGTGGCTTGATTCCTGCAGAGATTTTAGCATAATAGGTCTGAAATGACACTTGCCATTGAGGTTGGAGGGGACGATTTGTGGTCAAAAAATGGCTTTTATGTCCTTACCTTTGAACTGCTCTTCATTTAATTTAATCTTCTAGGCTTCTTAAAGGGAAAAAAAAAAAAAAAAAGGACTATTTGCAGAAAAGTGAATTATACTGTTCAGCTAAAGACCATTATTTTCTAGAATGCCTGTGTATATTTCTCACGTTCAATTTTGTGAGATGATTCAGGTTTTCATAAATGCATAGGTCACTTTAGTATGGCTATTCATATACGTGCCTTTGCAGAAATTTATATGTAATCTTTGCAGGACTCTAATCTAAAAGAATTGGAAGAGCAAACACATGGAACAATGACATGTATCATTCTGGAATGTGGGTATATGCTGATAACGACAGAGCTTTTGTGAATTAAGTTAATTAGACTTCATTTGTGAGGCCTTGTTGGAAAGCTCATCTTGAATTGCATGAAATCAAGTTTTATGCCCCAATTATAAAACATCAAGCAGTAAATTTAAGCAAATACAAAAAGTGATAAGATAGAAATTAGAACATCTGATGTGAGTAAATTTTGAAAAAATACATATACCCTGTAGTTAAAAGAATTGATTGAAGAGTCTTGGATATAGTACAGTCCTCATGCTTGGTAAGGAATGACGTAGGGAGGAAGGAATGTACTTGAATTTTGACAAAATATATAAAGTATTTAGGAAATATACACCTTGCTCTAAAGCAACACCATCTTTAAATAATCTGAAGGTATCTTAATGTAAAAAGCAGGCAAACAGTGGAGCATCACCCAATAAGAAGGCATTAAAGATGCTTTTAAAAGAAAAAGTGAAAAGATAATTAATTCAGTATATGTTGTAAATAGTAGATAAGGCAGCTTTGCTCCATGAGAGGTCACTTTCACTCTAAAATGTTCTTTTTTCGATATGGCAATGTTTTTCAATATGACCTGAGGTTATTTTTCAGCTATATCCTTTTCAGTAGATTTTACAGAATGTATATGCCTTCAGGATTATGGGAGCTGCATATAAAGCCCTACAACATATTGAGTGTATGCAGGCAGAGATATAAACCTAAGTTTTACCTCTACTTACTGATGCGTTACATGAAATATAGCGGCTAGGATTTCCTGGTATGATATAGTCTTTAATAGATTTGGAACAGTGTATTTGGAGGTGGTTTCGTAAGTTAGTGTCAAGGATCAAGAAAACTACTCTTAGCAGGGGATTGGAGAAAAGGTGATGAGTCAATAAAACATGGAATATTTTCATTTGGGAAAGATAACTGACCTAAGAGCAGGAACTCCTACATCTGTCAGAAAAGCCTGCAAGCAGTCACTGCTATGGTCAGCTGACAGATTCCGAATATATATGAAAGCAGATATGGCTACTGCATGACCACAGGACTTCTTTTAATGTTTTTCAAAGAAAATCGATGACACTTTCTGAAGTAATCTTGCTTCTTGAGGACAGAGATAGAGAGAAATTTTAGTGGCAGAACAGAGCGCTCAGATGTGCTCAGCTATCATGGTATCCCTGGAAATGACCAATTTTCCTGTATCAGCCATTGCCATGGTAGGATCACTGTGGAGCGAGTAGGGATTTTCTCCTTTTTACTTCACCTGTTGGAGGAGTTCTCTTTTGTAAAAGGAAATACACTTTTCTCCCAAGACTGTTCTCCCAAGGTGGACACCTCGCAGCTGGTACTTAGCATCTAATTGATATAGGCTGCCAAGAAGGAAGAATGCCAAACTGGTGCCTTTCAGGCACCCTATTTACAGTTGTGATGAACTGCTTTGGAGGAAGAAATGACAGTAAAGATGCATTATATTGAATGAAATGGTAAAGTCTAATGCACTCTGGGACACTTCAACTGAATCTGTCATAACTCCGAATTTCTTTTCCTCCCCTACTCAAAGAGGAAAAATGAGTTGAAAGCAGTTTACCAATGGGGCGATGAGTTCAGAGCAAAATACCAAAAACTACTAATATCAGGTGATCATATTAGTGGCCAGTTCCAGAAGTTATAGGAACCTCCAGCTGCTTCAACATCTAATAGTTATTCCATTGTATCCAGGTGATAGCAAGACTTCTGTGGTTTTGATAACAGGAGGCTTTCTTGCATTGCTGGTTAAATCTCAATGCATGCCTTTGACTAGCCATTGTCCACAGCTTTCAGATGTTTACTGTATACTAGTGCAAAAGCAGTCATCTGAATATTTTCTTTGGACAGGGATGGCTCCCTGAGTGTACATACCATATTTTCTTCTCTTTCACTGGTGCCACCTGTTTGTGGAAGCAGAATTGTTTTCATACTCTTCTTTAACTTACGTCTAGAAAAATGAAAAAGCAAATGGATTGCAAGTCAGATTTACACTTGAATAATATCCTTTTGATAACATGCAAAAGGTTTAGAAGTGTCATCACGTATTTGGAACAGACTACAAGGGAATTCTTTTTTAGAGAAAATTCTTCCCTTGCAAGACTGTTTAATGCCAAGAGGTGATGTGATGCAGGATGAAATCTTTCTGTGGGTATGGTAGCTGCCTTATGCATATGTACTTATTACTTTTTTAAAAAAGCTATTACATGCACCTGAATCATTCAGAGATTCTCAAGATTCTTTTCATTGTGTAATACCCATTCTCTATGAAATGATTAAAAGTACAGATACCTGAAGCTTTTTTTTTTTTTTTCTTCCTCTCTGGACCATAGTAACTTTCCTTTTTAATTGAAACAAAACTTACTCCAAAATGGGAACATTCTGGCATGCTTTGATAAGCCTAGTGTAATATGCTGTGCTTGCACTCTTTCAAAAAGTAAATTGTGAGATATTTGCTCCATTGTTGGTGGGTAAATAATTGTTTGTAAGCATGTGCAGAACAGTTGAAATAAGGAAGAAAAAACAAAACTAGACAGCTCAGATTATGTTATATCTCATCAATCCTGGAAATCATAAAAAGTGTTATATTCTACGAATATGACGTATGTACTAAAAGACTGTCCTAGGCTGGAACTTGCTAGCCTCCATTTCCAAGCATTGTTTAACTGAGAGGAGTCCAAATTACATTTTTCACTAATGGAATTATTTATTTTAAAAGTTGTATCCACAGATACTTAGTGAAAGCGTTAATGCAGAATTAGATTTTGGATCTCCCTCCATCCAGGGAGTTTGTGTGCAGTTTCTTCTCTCTTGCACTGTATGGTTTTACAAGTCATACCTTGACTTTCAGGATTGAAGTATGAAAAGAAAAAAAAAAATTAATGAAATTCTGTCAAAGCTGCCAGGTTTCACCTGGTTTCATATCCAAAGCAAGGCAAGGCTTTCAAGAAAAACTCTAAGTCAGCCCAGATTCACTCAACACTGGGCCCGAGTTCACTCAAAAGGGTTGTGAGCCCTCACAAACCTTTTGAAGAATCTGGGCTGAGTTTCAAGTCGGTACTGAAACCTGTAATCAGGCAGACTTCATGTGCTCTTGAATTTCCTTGAGAACATTTACCCAGCTCTCCCTCAAGTTTTCTGTGGTTTGCTGGGTTTTTTTTCACTTTCAGCAAAACAATGGTGGAGCCCAAGTCTTCAAGTAACGATTACTAAATACAATGTTTGCTGCTGCAAACATCCAGGCACTGCTCACCCTACTCAGCAGACTACATTACTACTAATAAAAAGCATTTGCAGCGTCAGACATAGCTCTGATCCTTGTTCTGACTGGGGAAAGTACAGGGAAACTCCATTTGTGTATCTTTGCTACAGATTTCACATGTCTATTTTACTGTTAGTATATGTATATAAAGTGCTGTTAATTGAAACATTGTAACGGAAAAATAGTGGTTATCTTTTTTCCCTAATAATTCCATTGCCTTTCTCATTTTTGCTAAATTTAAAATCAGGATTTCCTTTTTCAAAGGCAGTGTGTCTACAATGTAGAAAAATAATTTTAATGAATTATTGTTGTAGAGCTACATAGGGAAAGTGGAATGAAAAATAGCTTAAAGGTTTATTCTTGTTTTTTAGACTTCTGTATGAATTCTGTACCATTGACATTTGTTTCCAGGACAGTACAGAGCCTCTTCGTGTCCCAAAACCCACTGACCCTTGGGAATCTTAAAATTCTGCTTGCAAATTAGCAGGCCAGTAGTCCAGCAGACTGAAAAGGGGAATCAAGTTCCAAACTAAAATGCTTTTGGCTAAAGCATGCAGATCTTAAACGGGATTTAAGTTGTGCTACCTGAATTGACTATATAAGTATAAATCTCACCTAAGCACACATGCACAGAGCAGTTTGTACTATCACTTTGCACATTGGTGATGCCTAAGTTAATATGCATGCTCTTGTAGACTTTGTGTATCAGAATACCCATTTCACTTAACTTAGGTACAAAATAAAATATGAGAGAACACATGGCAAATAGATCATTTATCACCAATGGGTGGCAATGACAGTTTCGTATTTTTAATTTCCTTCACATGATCACCAAATGATAATTTCCTTCATATAAAACCAGTCATGTTTTCAATATGGGCCCACTATGGCTCTAGTACTTCACTGATGTGTGTGCAGGGAGATGGTATGCACAAGGAGAAGGAAGAGACCTTTTATTTGTAACTATCAAGCAACTTTTAGAAAAGCTATAAGGCTGAATCCGTCCTGTTCTTCACTCAGCTTTTCCTCCTCTTGGTAGACCAGTTCCCATATTTGTTACGTTTTCAGAATCATTCTTTCAGATCTGTTTTTAAATCACTTTCAGGACTTGGTTGTTGTTTATATTACTGCAAGATTTTTTTCATAATTTTCAAAACTTGCTTCGAGGTTTTTTTTGTGGTTGTGGGTTTTGTTTTGTTTTGTTTTTTAATAGGGATATCAAAATTAATGTAGTTTTGTTTGTGTGGTTTTGGGGGTTTTTTGGTTTTTCTTTCAGAATTGCTGTACATTAGTACAGCAACCTCAGGTGGTTTCTATACATTTTATACAAGATGTATTTACAATGAACATTATCCTGAAAAAAATCTTTATCTTTTACCTTATAGCTAATTCTTTGATTGTATTTTTACAGCTAAAATAGACCAAGAAAATGAAGAGAAGTCACTGACAGAAGCACATAAAAGGTAAGAAAGAACAATGCAGTAAAACCTTTCTTTGAAAAATGTGTTTTGGTAGAAGCTGCTGTATTGGTAGCCAGCATTATCTTACTATTGAATAGTGAAATAAATGCACTCAGAAAACTAAGTGATATTTATTGTCAATTTTAGTTTGACAATTAGGAAAAAAAATTGAAGGAATATAGACATGCAGCCTAACTTTAGAGAAATATTGCACATGATGCCTGTCTTTTGGAAAATGCATGTACCTTATGTACAAATAAATTCAGAATATACCATTTGGACTGAGAGAAAACTGTTTGTACTACACCAGAATCATAGTGATTTGACAGACATGTAGTATTCCCCAGACAACTGTTATTCATGAGGTAACATTTCCTGTGCTTATAAAATATGTGCTTTAAAATAAAGAATGGAAACCATTTTTTAATGTACTAATGATATGTATAATTAAATGTGACTTCCTTTGTAGAATTGCTAATAGATCTTCAAATAGTTTTTTGTGGCAAAAAGCAAAATACTTCATTAAATTTTGTTACAGATGTGTGCAGTTGAGAGAGTTTTCAAAATTGGGAACTTCACTGCATTGCACAACTTGCGGTTTCTTCTGATTTTTTGGCAGTGTTCTCCAGAAGCAATGTTTAAATGGGACAGATTTTTATCTGTCCCAGCAAAGGACCAAAAGAAGACACACAACATTTATAGTCCAGATTTAGTGAAACTGACAGTCTGCGTTTGTTTTCCTTTCGCTAAAAATAGCATCTTCTTTTTGTACTAGCTACAACTGCCACTGAATATATGCTAATGAATATATTCATTATATATTCCCAGACCTGGAAAGTGTCTCAATAGGATTCCAGTAAAATATACCACTATAAAAGGTTCTAGTTTTTCCTATGGTTTGTTAGCCATTCTGTGGCCCCGATGCCCAAATTTGCTACCTTCTGTAATGCCACAGTGCAGTTGACATCTTTCCTGGTACAGCACCACATTTTCTGTCTATTTCCTTGGGCCATGTACTAAAGATAGTACCTGAAAAGGAAGCCCAGGGGAGAGTGGATGTTCCTCTGCCACAAGAAGCTCCCTTCTTACTTGTAAGAAGATGGTAGGTCCTTGAGTGGTACATCGGTGATGCGGGATCATGATGGAAGAAATGGAACAAAGGGAGTATTGCTTTGGCTTAGTATCATACCTATTGCTCAAGTATATGAAAAGCATGCCTGACATTTTTAGGTTTGTTTAACTGCTGAGTTACATAATTCTTATCCTTAAAAATCTTCTTCACAATAAAACTTTGAGAGAAGAAACTGCAGTCACGAGAAGAGACTGCTCTTTTAAGGAAACTGTTTCTCCTGTGGAAAATGGATTAGACTACATGTCCAAACAGACATGTTTCTAAGGACAAGGGGAATCTGCAGTCTGTTCAGAAATCTTGTGACTTGTCACTGTCTTCTGGTGTCTAATTCACTCTCCATTCTTATTTTTTTCCCCTGACTGCACTGGAACCATCAAATAAAAAACTTCCTGTTGGTATATCTAGCATCCACAATATGGGGGAAGAAAGCAAACTGCTCCCTGGATTCTCATTGAGCTTGGTCTGCTCCTTCCAACTTGTCCTATTTCTTTCTTCTCCCACTATGTTGAGTGCAGCAGCTCCTTTTACATAGTAGTTTGTCAAAGAAGAAAATTCAGCTTCATTGTTCCTCTTTACTGTGAATATCTAGCAAGGATAACATCACACGCAAAACCTTTTGTGGAACACATGAGGAATTATGCTAGGACAACATTAGGGCAAAGTTATTTTTTTACTATTATCTAGGCTACATTTCTCTTTCTTTCTTCCACCTTGCCACTGAAATTCTTAATCAGATTAGTGGTATTTTAAAATATTGAAGATAACTTCATGGTACAGTTTTAGTATTATGTGTGTTTATTTCACTAAGATCCTTAATTGGGCTTAGAAATAAAATGCTTGGGATCTTTTTTGGTGGGGGTGGGGAAAAAGAAGATGAGAGCTTAAAAAGCTAAATAAAAGATTAGTTACATTTGGCTAATCATAGGTAGAACAGCAATGCACAGGATGACTAGACAAGCAAGTAGTGCAAGGAAAAGTGATGGATTAGATGGAGCAAAATTAATGTGATTAACGTGCTTGGATTTTCCTTTTTGAAGTGGATAACTTCAGCCCATGTATAAGTTCAGGTCTACCCTGTGATAGCATTTCTTTAGCTTTCAGTAAAGACTACAAATTTTCTTCTTTTTTTTGTTAGTTTGAACACAAAATATTAACGCTGATATCTCCATAAAAATACGAAAGTCTAAAAGAAAAGCTCTTGCAGCAATAACAACCAAAATGAATAATGATTTGGGGAAAATGCAGCAATGTGTATTTTAGAAAAGCTCAGTTGTGCAATAGATGAGCTGAAATGGAAAGTTAATCTTCCACACAAAATAAAGACAAAGAAAATGGAATGTCTGCTCCGGGGACTCCATGCAGTGTATAGCTGTTCATTTGTCACAAGTGAGAAAATGTTTAATCTGTTTTGAAATGATGTATTCTCTCTTTATTTATCGTGTTTAGTGACTTTAAGAGTGTCAGTATGTAAAGTGTTTATCCAAGGAATGGATTTCTGGCACATGGATAAAATGAAAAGTGAAATGTTTAGCTCGCAATAGGCATATGTTCCAAGATCTCTCTGAGTAAGTATCCTGAGATGAGAAGAAAGCACACAGGTCTGTGTTTATCTAGCTTACGCAGGCAGACAAGGAAGGCTCCAGCCTGGTATTAACACTGAAGTGACATGGAATGTCTTCACCAAACCCCAAACAATTACATCATTCCCTTAACAATATTGATAAAGTGTAATAAGAAAGAACCTGGCACTTTCCAATTAGATCCTCATTGCTAAATACTTGAGAAACTGTGAAATACTTGACAAGTTAAAGTAAAAAACACTGGTTTGGGGGGAGGGGAAAGAAGTAAAACAGGAGAGGGAGAGGAGGGTTTTTAGGAGTCCACAGTTTGGCACTTTTTTTAAATTTTAGATTATGTCCTCTGTTCCAAGATGCATAGCTATATGCTCAATTTACACAGCTGTATATAACATTTAAACAACTTTATAGTTAAAATTTAGCATCTTTGAAAATTGGGAGATACAGCACACTTTCCACCAAGCACCAAATACATTCTCTGTTTTCTGTATTTTCATTTACTTAGCTTTAAATATCTCTAATCTTTCAAGATGTGATTTTCTTTAAGCAGGAAGAAAAAATTAGAAGCACTATTGTTTCCAGGTATGCTTAATACAATTTTAGAACAAGATAGAGTTTGAACATAGTATCCACAGCAAGTAGGAAGCAAGATTGCATCGAAGTTATTATCAAAAGTAATATGGTAGCTGATGTCTTGTTTACCATGCTAGGATAAAAGGCCATAGCAACAGCAGCAGTATAATCTTGCTGGTTTATAATCAGAAATGAGCTAGTTACTCCTCTTCTTGCACTTCATTTCTGAAGAAGCAACAGCTAAACAACCTGACTAGCATTACCAGAAACAGCATTCAGTGCAGCTGAAGGTCCTAATTCTCTGCCTTGCTACCTCTATTCAGCTGAATAGCTATGAAGGAATTGCATGTAAAGTAATTTTATAAATTACATGTAAAATAAATAGCTTTATTACTTTTTTATAATACCTTACCCAGTATTGAGTTCTGATCTCCTTGGAAGGCTTCCAGATTAAGGTCTTTTTTTAGAAGAAAATAAATCCAGATGATAACACTGATCTCTGTTCCACTGAAATAGTTAAGATTATCTTTTTCTTTTTTCTTCTCCTCCACCTGCAATGATTTGTCTCTTCCTGGCATAACACCTCAGGAATCATTCACAAATTGAACTAGAGATGTTTGTTTTAGACCTGAGACACAGTCAGATGATCTTCAATTCTTCCTGCTATCTCTCAAACAATGAAGCATCGGATTCTAAATTCAGTGCAGTAGCACTGAAAATTGCTTAGTTTATGTTTGCTCATACTACACTCATGTGAGAGGCAATGTATGCTGAGAATCTCTTAAGAACATCACAGATCCTTTTATTTCTAATATTTCAGGTAGCATAACCCTGCTTGAAGTGATAACATAGGTCATTAAGACAACAGTCCCATACAACGATAGCTTGGTTTGGGGTGAAACTGTTCACCTGTTTTTCTTGCTGTGATGCCTAATGAGGGTTGGATAGACAGAAATGCCGCTCACTATCATGGCTTTGTGTACCTCATTGATTTTCTCAAATCTGAGAATTTAATCTGTTCTTCAGTAAATCTCAATGCATTATGAGAATATATATTTGTTTTATAAAAAGTCAAACAGAGGACTTTCTGCCTTCTGACATAAATATCAACTGGGGAATTTAGGATGTGTGTGGCTGGGTATGGAACACTCATCTTCCCGTGTCAGGATATTTTTATTGGTTTATTTTATAATTTGCCCCCATTACTTGCACATTCCAGTGATTTTTCGTCTTTTAAGTGCTTCCTGAGTGCAGCCTCCCAGGCACCTCTCTGTTTTCAGGACTTTTAATAATCCATTTAGCAATGTGTTTTTGCTTTCTTTGCTGTAGCAACAAATGACGTTAATTTTGGAGAGAAATGTTTACCTTTAAATTCCCTGCAAAAAAAGTACTCCTGACACAACACTCTTTGCAGACTTCCATTGGCTTCACTGAACATGAGACTTGGAGAGAAACAAAGCTTTACACCTGCTTATGAGCTGACAAGTTGATGACACTTAGAGAAATAGCAGACAGTATGGTACAATGGCACTGCTGAAAAGCAACACCTAGAAATGTAGCACCTAAGTCTGGTAATCCTTTAAAACAGTAAATGTTCCTCCTGCCTCACCACCCTCTACACAATGGTTTGGATTGTTTCCAAAAGTGAACTGTAAAGTTAAAGTGAAAATTGAGTTAATGATTGAAATAAAGTGGTGAAAAGCTCAGAATGGAGAGAGGTATGTAGTTTAAAAAAAACACACCACACCACTTTTAACTGAAAGGCAAGAATATGCTGTTGGACTCCATCTTTCACTACTCTTTGGCCATTCATCCTTTGTTGGTTCCTTTACTGTTAGGTCTCTTTTCTCGCTGTGTGGCTCCCAGCATGCAGACTTGAATTGCTCATGGTAATACATTTCAGACTGTAGGTATACATTAGTTGCATCAGCAAAAAGTAAATAATTGGTGAGCAAAGGAAATGTGTATAGAAGAAGCTTACAGACTGTTAAACAGATTGGATCATTCTAGTTTAGTATCCTGCCTCTGACAAAATATCAGGGCCTGTAAATATGCAGTAATGGAAACTTAGCCGGCAGTTCAGTTATGTCAGAAAGTCTCTTCTGAAATATGGGTCATTGATCTTTCCCTGAAAGATGAAGTCTTTGTCCTTTTCTGAAAATATTTGCCAAATGACTGCAAGTCCTTAACCATTTGCACGATTGATTTTTATCAGTGAGAAAATTATCTTTTCTTTTAAAGATGTTGGGCTGCTTGCTTAAAAAAAAAAAATTATTTTATTTGTTTTAAATTAGTTTGCATTTAATGACAATCAGTGCTAGTATGAACAAATGGTAATAAACTTTTAACAGACTGGGGTACAATTCAGAGACCTAATATTCTGCAACATAAATTCATCTTTATGCAATTTATTCTACAGTTTATGTAGAGGACCTATTCTTAGATCTTACAGTAAAAGATAAAGGATATTAGTTTAAGGTGCAAATACAGTTACACAGCTAAGTGGCATTGATAATAATACAGCTAAGTAACAGTGATAACAATATAGTTAAAATAACTGGGGTCTGATCATACCCAATGCTATAGCATTAAATTCAGGATTAGAAAAAACTAAGAGAAGAATCATGTAACTAACAAAATTAATGCAAAAAATACAGAAATTAAAATCTTTAAATGTGGTACATTGTTTTGACCTCCAGTTTATGTCCAGCAGGTGGTTTCACTGAGTAGTCCTCAAAAATTCAAGATATTCCTCTTGAGCTGTTACAGCTAAAGTAAAATGCTTTTGTGTATGTGTGTACGTGTGATTAGCTCCAGTGCCTCCCCATTGTGCATCAGCTTCTGATTATGTTTCAGCATACTGTCTACCTGAGCTGTTTAGTTAGATTGTTTCCTAAGACCTTCACAGTATAGTGTTTGCATCTGCAATGACTGTGACTTAAATGTGGATAACACTTCTGCTTTTACTCTCTTACATTGATTTGCCACTACAGTTGTTGCTTTCTTCCTTGCTGTATTTTAAGATTTACTTTAAGGATTATTATATTATATTGCTGTTGTCATGTATATGCAAATAGTAAAGCAGAACATCAGGGATGTGGTTTAATTAGGTCACAATTGCATTAACTCATCTGGGAACTATCCAGTAATAACTTGTACAATATAGGTCATTCCTGCCATAATAATTTCCAGCTGATGGGAGGCTGCCATCAGCCCCTCCACAGTATAGGTCTTGCCTCAGCCTACTGCTGAAACCCCACTGTGCTTGTCACGTATGGAGATTAAATGACTAGGAAAAAAATTGTTGCCTCTTTACTCTTCCTCAGTTTGTTCCTCGGCCTCGTTGCCTTGTTTCTTGTCTTCCTTAACAAGCTAGATTCAGAAACAGCTTTAGTGAGCCAGAGCCTTTCTGCACTGTTCCCTAAATGAACGCTTCTCATGGGGTAACTTGCACCCACTTCTTTTCTCAACTGCTGCCTGAAAGGTGGTTTTACCTTAATCAGTCTGTTGAGGAGGTTAAAGTTCCTTCTCCACCCCAAAAGAAGCAACTAGGGCAATGGTCATCCCAGACCAGAAACACCATGAAGCCTTCGTGTAATCCTTGGAAGGGATGGGAACAGCTCCTCCAGACATGAGAGAGTGTTCTTAGGCCAAAGGAGTATGGTTTATTTAGCTTTGCTTGGATATGTGAATATCAATGATTCGCATATCCAGAGTGATATGGTTACTTGTGGCAATCTTTCCATCAATTTCAATGGCTGCCACATTTTCATTTAAACTTGATCCTTATAGAAAATGCTACCTGTTTTTCTCTACTCATCTAAACAAAGATACTGTCACTATTATGAAGAGAATGTATTGGGATAAGTCGGGAGGTCAATCAGAAATGCCTAACATTTGAAAAATACATGTAAAGACCTTTTCAATCTGACATCATCAACCCAAATTTTGAAATCTTTCAATTTGTTATCATGGGATTTTGTTGTAATTGATTCTAAGAATATGAAAGCCCCCTGTGAACATTTCTGTCTTCTCCAAAGGCTGGATTTCTTCCATTCATAGTTGTGCTGGCTTTTGATGATGTTAGGGAATCCTGTGTTCATGCATGTTAAGGAGAGAGCTCTTGTACATTGAATTAAGTAAGAACACTCTTCAGAGCAACCCCGAAGGGTTAAGATGAAACTGCATCACAGAACATTTAAAATGCTAGAATGTTCTATAATACCCAAGTATTTCAGAGCATTTTTATTCTATAATTTTCAAAGAATAGAAACTGAAACCTGTTTGACTTGAGCACCAAAATAGAAAGAGCACATGACAATACTCCCAATCAGACCTGTAGATTCATTTCACTTGTTAGTTTTAGAGTGTGTTTTTGTAAATGCACATGTGTTAAATTTAATCTATGCTGGATTATATTCTTAGAGCGTGGGTTAATATTATATGTACATGAAATCTGGTAAAGCATCTGTGTGGTTTCTGTCCAGATATCTAAATAATCCGCTCTAGGTTTAAGGCAAATTTCTTCTTATTTTGTTAGGTAACTCTGACCTTGACCCTGCATGAATTTCAGTTATGAAAGTGAACCATACCAGGGGAGCAGGCAGATTGCAAGGCTGAGGTTGACATCAATAAATTGAAAAAACATAATAAAACTTTTAACACAATATTTAGTACACAACAGTTACATTACTTCCATATGTAATTATAACCTCTTTAAGTAATAATTATTGCTCAGAAAGCTTCTATTGCACTAGACAGTGAAGATGACGTGTGTTAACAGAAACACCTGGAGACAAGTTGGGCTTTAACATGAGGCATTTAGCTGTTTCTTACAGCACTGAGGCTAGCAGCTTGTGTGTCAGATCACTGTTGTTGAAAGTCATTCTACCACTGTATTCTGTGTCTACTGGCACCTTATTATTTCTTCAAGTTCAACTGGCCAAGGATTATTTGATATGTTTGAAGCTCATATGTTAGTCTTTTTAAGAGAGAAAAATAGTTTTCTCTTGGATATGTTACTGGGCCTGACTTTCCAGTGCACACAATTACATTACACTGTTTTACGCATGCTCATATTGTATATGCCCAGTTTAGCACAGAGTTATCCATGTGTCTACATAACAGCTTAGCTGGCATGCATGGGCATGATATCCACGCTAACATAAAATTAAAAGTATTAAACTCCGAGAAAGAGAACCTACACGTTCATGCAAAGCATGCAGATTACAGTGCATTGCAGCTAACACCAATGCATCTAGGGAACTGTAAATACCTCAAGCCCAGTTTTTGAGCAAAAGTTTGAACCTGTTTAAAACTGTCATTTTAAAATGACAGGAGAAAACACATGCAAATTAAAAATGCATTAGAAGAGTCATGCTAAAAAATGTTCACTTTTTTCTCTGAGTGGCCTGTTAGAATACAATTGTCAGAGACAAAAAAGAACCCAAGGTTAGCTCTGTTTCTAATGTATTGTCTCAGTTCATATTTTAATCTGAATAATATTCTTGAACAGAGACAAAACCTTTAAATATGCATAATAGAATTTGGGTTCACATAAACCCTGATTACTGGGTGAGCTGTGGCTGATGAATACTTTGTACATGATATAGTGAAGGTAGCAAAAACACCTCTAACCTATATTTCCTGACCTTTGATTTTCAGATGGCTGGAGGCTGACTCAGTCTGTGCAGAATGTCTTTTTAAACACAGTATTTTTTTGTCATCAGAAAAGTTCTGTCTGCCAAGATAGCTCCATCCTGTTTGTGACATAATTTAGCACCTAATCCTGTGTCACCTCGGATAAGAGATGGCATTGTTACAGAAGTGGAGCATTTGCTTACATCAGAGCAATGCAAAAAAACCCCAAACCAAACCAAAACAAAGCATATACAGGGACCAGGTTGTAGCCTAGTGTTTTAGAGAAGAATGAGAATAAAAATAATAAGAAAAAATAAATAATAAAACCAGAGAAGGAAAATCTTGAAGAATACTTTTAAGATGTAGTGTTAACTGTGGTCCGTGATAACCTAATGTTTCCAGAAGATATAAGCAACAACAAGTGATGTGACAAATTTCTTCATCATGCCCAGCCGATATACCTTAATCTGGACCTGATAAAATTAATTTCTAAAATAAACAGATTGTGAAAATCTGGGTGCTCAAATTCACCTTCCAAAAAACCTATGATTTAAATTAGTTATGGCCATATTATTTTGCTACTTTGCTAGTCCTATTATGAGGGACTTTGTTCCTGAAAGACAGGACTAAAAAAAATACCCACCCATTGAATGATGTAAATATAAGGGCCTGGAATCACAGTTTGAACTGAGGTTGAAATGGCAATCTGATATGTGAAGGTTTTATTCATAGCTAATTCCATGAGTTCATCAGTCCTCTAAAAATTTTAGTTTTCCTAAAATATTTAAGTGCAAGGTTATATTCGTGATACCTATTGAATTTAACAATCTGTGTCACAGTATATGCTCTGCTTCAGTTACTGGGTCTGCTGCCTTCAGTGTATGGCATAAAGTATAAAATACCTAAGTTGTGCATTTGTGTTACTAATCAATGTGTAGAACTGATAATATTGATCATTGTTGATGAATATTAAAGCTATAAAGCATTCCTAGTATTGGAGGGGGGGGGGGATAGGAATCAAAATTCTCATGAACAAGGCAGGCTGGCCTGTCAAAACATAATTTCCTGTTCTTTACTTTGGATACTTTTTGTTGGGCTTTTTCTGTGGGGAAAAAATGGTACCTCAAAGGTAGAAGATTTTTTTTGTTATTGAAGCTGTTAATTTTCATCTAGTTGGAGCAGTAAAACACTTTTCTGTTTAATATGAATTTATAGGAGGCAAGGGACTAGAGATGAGGGAGATGACTTAGGACTCAAAACATTGCAAATTTTTGGCAGGTTTTTTTTAGAGGAAAGGAAAAATCTCTTGAGATCTTTGTTTTCTAAGGAACAATATTACAAAATCCATAGTTACACAATATAAACTGGCAAATGAAAGAAAAGATTAATGACTCTGGCAGCTGACTTAAGCTGGCATATTATCTCAACTTTCTTTTTAATATAGGAAAGATACTTTTCTTACTTAAAAAAAAAAGGGGGGGGGGAAGGACCCCAAGAAATTTCTTACCAACATTTAAGTACTGGATATTTTGAATGAACCTATGTTTATTTTTATATTTTCTCACTTCTAATTATGCAGGATAAGGGACAGCACTGAGGGGAGGCAAACTTTAAAAAAAAAAAAAGCTGAAGAAAGTGATATAAAGTTATAGGGCAGAGAGGACCCTCAACAAAATATGTTAATAGAAAATGAGATGCTTCTTAGGATGCGGTGCATATTAAGTTTCCTCAGAGCCTTGTGCTATCTCAATAACCAGGATGCTGGTTCTGTTTCATTTTATAGAATTTTGTGTGACTTTGTTGAACTGCTTGGTATTCTCTCTTAAGACTAACTCTCATTAATGCTTTCAAATGTTGAAAACACAAAGAAAATATGTACCTTTATAAAACAAAACAAGAATTAATATGACAATTCATGCAATTAGCTTTTCCAGGAAGCAAGTACTGATACCTATATACTGTATTCATCTTCCCTATGTAGTCATCAGTTCAGGATCAACACTCTGAACAGGCTTATATGCCTGCCAACTCAGTTTGGCTTTAAATATAACTCACGTCAGATTTAAAGTAGTAAGAGGCACATATAGTCTTTTCTCCCCTTTTTATCTTCTTTCTTTTGGTAGACTATGCTTAGTTCTAAATTTTACTTGTGACTTTAATCAAACTAAAATGTACTTTAGCAGCTCCTGCCTGACTCAGAACTGTTTCTGAAACACAACTGCTTCACAAAACTAACACAGGATCAACACTAAGACTATCTGTTCTTAATCTCAAATGGACATAAATGGTGCTTCACAGTTTATAAAGCCAAACCCAAGTAGTCAAGAATATCCAGGTTCAAACTTCAACTAAAGTACATAATCCGTTAAACAGTACAGAATCTCTCTTGCAGAACTGTAGAAACGTTTTTTTCTGCTTTTAAATCCACATTGAAACAAATCTTTACTCTTGCAGGTGACTTAGTCTGGGGAAACCAGATGCATGTGTGTTTGTGCACATGTTCACCATTGCTCAGAAAGGTCAGCCAGGGCATGTCTGTACCGATGGGTACTTTGCTATTTGTTTGGCCACAGAAGCCTGATCAAATGATGCTGAGATGAAACTACTGCTGTCCGATGCTTAATATTGTTGATTTGTCTCCTTATTGTTGTGTTTTGGTTTTTGGTTTGGTTTTTTTTTTTTTTTTAGCAAAAGAAGTATTTTTGTAGTTGCCAGCTGCTCTATCTCCTCTCCCTCTCCTTTTGCTTGACGTACTGCATACATTCACATACATACATGCATGTGTACAAACATATGTTGTACATATTTATAAACTGGCCAATGCATTGCACACAGCAGACTTGAATCTGAAACATTGTCTGCAACTGCTTGCTAACTGGCTTTAGAATGGAATGGAAAAAAACTGAATAATCCATAGCTGGTCTTAAAATATTTCTAATGGATCAGATCTATTAGCTAGAAATGCTGTCAAAGAGCCATTTGCAATGTGAATGGCTTCTTTTCTTTCCCACATGATTAAATTTGGTTTGGCTGTTAGTGCATCCATTCCTTCCTTCCCAAACAGAAAAATCATTTACATAGTCTCATAGTTGTACACAAGGGAGCACACAGAAAAGTCCAGTGATTCATTCATCAAATTTCCACGTTTGAGTAAGCAGTGAGTTCAGTCATGTCAGTCTGCAGTGATTTTTCTGAATTACACAAACACTTGAACCAAGGAAATTAGAAGAAGAGAAAAGGAACTAACCATCTTTCTTGATCTTATTTCCTTCCTCACTTGTCAGGGATGAGCAACTCTTCCATTGTTTTGAGAGAGTTGATGTTATTTAATTCTCCTTCAGGGCCAGCATGAGGGATATGAAACCCAGTCTGAAATCTGTTAAAAGAATTCTGGCTTTTGCCATGTCAAGATAAGACAGTGGTGTGAACATCACTGCCTTATTTTTGATCACGCTTGAAGAGTCAGGCTGTTTGAAGCAAAGCCAGTGACCTCCTTTACCTCTTTTAATCCCTGAAAATAACTCGCATGCCCTTCCTTCCCTCTTCCATGACTGCTATCTCTTCTCTAATGCACATTCTTTTCTTTTAAGATACTCACTAAGAGTATGGAAAAGTAAAAACTTTTTCACTTGAGAAATGGACACTAAACAGCTGTGCAATTACCTGTTTGGTAATAAATGTTTCATTTTGCAGATAGGTGAAATGAAATCCAGAGAGGTCAGATGAGTTTCCTAAGGTTGTATGATGCAGAACTTAATTTGGGTATAGGAACAAAAGTCTCCTGAACCGTAGTCCCTTATTTGATTCAAAATGCCTGTGTGCCTGCACATATAGTCAGGAACAGTATCAATGGTATTTGCAGATGTTTTGTTTCAAAATCTGCTGAAGGATCAACAGGAAAAATTTGAATGGGCTGCCCTATTGAAAAGCACCAGAGAAAAGGTATTTGCTGCCTGGCTGAAGTCTGAAAGGATGATGTCTAGTCTTGGGGTTATGTCGATGTCATCCAAATTTCTCTTTGTATTTAAAATGCGTGTCCCCTCCTGGAATCAGCTTTGAGATATGTCTAGTTTGACATATGTAAACATTTCCAAATCAGATATTTAAAAAGTGTGGTAATATAGAGGATTTATTGCTGTGCGTGTTTTTTTATTTGATACATTTGGATTCACTTTATTGGCTTTGTCTTTCATGTGTGAATTATGCCACTTTGTCTTGTACTGCAAAAATGACAGCATCAAATGTATAGCAAGCAGGTTTCCATATGTCTTCTAAACATACTCTAAGAGACTTAACTGCTAAATAAGTGTAGACCTCTCTGGTTGGAAAAAATGTAGTAACTGTCTTGACTGTTTGATCTGCATATATAGAAAAAATATTTGATTCATGGAGATTTGTGCCCTGAAGTCTTACTGTGTTGCAGCTGATGTCTTGTGTGTTGTTACTGGGCGTTAGAAAGGTGTGACGTATTAACAATGACAACCTGCTACGCTGCTGCTGTTTCACATTTCACAGCTTATTTCCCTTACTTCCCAAAGTAACTGCCAGGGAGGCAAGCAACCTGGCTGAGCATTTCTCTTCTCTCTATAAACCTAGAAATTAAGTTATAGCTGTTAAACACATCTGTATGCATGTGTAAGGTTGTACTGGTTATACAAGTGGTCCTCAGGGAGATTTTCAGCCACCAGAGAAAACAACATTGGTTATCTCCTTCTGCTCCCAGAGGACAGTTGGAATAATTGAAGAGTGATGGAAGCCTTTGCATCTACAATAAATATTAGTGCTGTTTATCAATGGTTTTGGAGCATTGTCCTGTACAATATGAATTTCATTTTGTCCTGGCTTCCTGTTTCTTGCGATGTTTTCCTGTGAGGGAATTCTAGTTCCTTACCTCAAATTTAGAAGCATTGCTTAGGATGGCCATTCACTGTCAAATTCTTTTCACATTATTGTCATTTGCAGAATGGTTTGAAGACACGTTTCTCAGAACAAGGCTTCTTAGTTGAACTTCTGATCTTTCTATGTTCTGTAAATCATTACTGGCCTTCATTCAAAGAGCTTCCGTAAAAATAAGCCATTGACTCAGCCGATGCCTCCAGATTTCTCTCTTGTCCTGTATTCCTCATGTTGCTTCAAAAATGTTGCCAGTTCATTCTGAAAAATCAAATGAGCCTTTTATATGACTTCCCCACTAACCAGGTCCAGAGCTGTAAGTCAGGGGGAAGGGGCTTGGGACGAAAACCAAAAGATCTCTCTGATATGTTTGCAGTCTTCCAAAAAGTTGAAAATATGTGAGAGTAGGCAAAAAGTTTAAAATATAGTGCAGCTAACTGACAAATGCCAGGGATATTCTTTTTGAGTGATTCTGTGTGGGACCACAGGAGAGATGATAAATATTTTCCCCAGTATAAAACTGTGGGAAAAATGTAAATAGGTAAGTAAAATGGAATATTTTAGTTTACAGTAGTAGCACTCATCTATAAATCATTTGAAAAAACACAACAAACCCCAGCCACAAAAAAGGAATTCTATTTATTAACCAAGCGCTGACTTATAGAACAGAGTGCCACAGTAGGCTGAGAGAGCTAAAGAAATGGTACGCTCAGGTAAGGTGGCATTTGAGTATCAACACAATGGGTTAAAAAGTGAGAATGTTTTTGTCTTTTATATTTTTCTGTGCTGCATCTTTGTTGCTCAACAGCTTCATTTTGCTTCAGCAGATGGAAAAATGAAATACAAATTGAGAGAAAAATTATGTAGAATTTGGTAAACTGATGTTAAATTTTTAAGCTGTAGGCTTTTTTATTGAGAAATAGGATAATTTATGCAGACATTTATTTTTCATGTTGGGGAAAACAACTGGAGCATTGAGTGTTGAGAACTAGGACAAACAGTTTCACAGAGACTTTGTGAGACTGACCCTTCTGAATGGTTGAATCTTTGTATATCGTTGTCACCATTAAATTCTTTAAATTATAACAACTATCAAAGCACTCTATCTCCAGTTACAATAGTCCATGAATGAAGATACAACTTCTGTGACTAAAATGACATTTCCATCCATTTAACTGGAATTGCATTTTTTCCCATAATTAAAGTGATTAAAACTGTGATGTGTGTTTCATAGAAAATTATCGTAGGAGTCGATGAGTAGTAATAGATCAGTGAGCAAAGCATCTACAATTATATTTCAAGAGATAGCTTTCCATAGAATTTTTCATAAAATAAACAATTCTCCAGAGGCTTCCGTGTAGAGCTTAAGCTAAGAAAAATGTTTTGTAAATACTGGATCTTCTAAGAATGTTAAGTAAAAAAAAAAAAAAAGGAATACTAGTTAATCAAGCAATTAATTTTTGAAATAATTCTTCCATAGCTTCCTATAACATTCCTACATATTTTTAAATTTGAAATAAAATAGAAGCAATTCAAACTCAGAAATTTGTTAAATTTAATTGCAGTCACAGTCGTCATTCCTTGTTGGAAATACGACTTTTGCATTTCAGCAGCAATTCTTACTTGAGGTGTAGCTTTTGTGTTTAATCTGCTACTTTACTTTTGCTGTGCTCAGAAGGGGTTGTCGGCTCGTTCTGGTAGAGTCATGATGGGCACCCGTTTTCTAGCACAGTTGCTCCTGGCCCAGTTTTCTGTTGCATCATTTCTTGTTTAGTACACAGCAGGTTTGAGTTTTAACATTTCTGTGTAGGCTTCAACCTAAGCGACCTACCCAGTTGTGTCGTAGTATAGATCTAACAGAACTTGAAGAACTTTGTTTACAGTCCTTTATAGGCTTTGACTCTGTGTTTTGAAAACAGCTTTAAACACAACAGAAAAGCAGTATATGGGCAGGTGTGGATGTCTGGATTTGCAGGGCTGTGGACAGCGCATTCGTTTTGGCTTTTGAAATGGAAAATATTTTGGTCAAAACCAGAACCTATGATAAATGCCAGATCACAACTTTGCTGAAGAATCATCTTGTATTGTGTATCTATCTGTATACGAAGAGCTCAGAATGGTTATGTTTTTATATTCTTTTATTTTAGATCTGCTACCGAGAATAATTAAATACTATATCAGTGTTAAGTAAGAAAAACAACAAAAAAAATTGCATTAGTGGGTACTGAAACATTTCCCATTTTTGCTTTCTTTGACAGCTTTTTGGAAACTGCAGCCTATTTCTGTATGAAACCAAAAATGGGAGAGAAAGAGGTGTCCCCACATTCTTTCTTCAGTATTTGGCACGAATTCAGTTCTGACTTCAAAGACTTCTGGAAGAAGGAAAACAAACTTATTCTTCAAGAAAGGTACATTTGTTTGTTTGTTCAAAGGCTTTTCTCAGAGAATGTTATTGGGAGCAATCGCGCAGAAACCAGTCAGCCTCACTTCATTAGCACACAACCTATTGAATGCCTTTTTCAGTGTTCTCAGTCTTTTTTTTTAACAGAT
>NW_008825216.1:518936-535812 GCF_000699105.1 Pygoscelis adeliae | reverse complement strand
CCCCCCCCCAGTTGTCATAATTATTGAATGGGACATTAATATCAATTTGTGCTAAAGTTTTTTGGGTCCATTACCTGAACAATATTTTTGGCAGAGCATGTAACTACTATGCCACTACAAATCCAAGGAATGGGAGACTTGTTTCAGGTCTGAAAGTTGATTAAAAATTTCCCGTTAGCATATTTAGTGAAAACAAGTCAAGGCATCAAGACATAACATATTGTAAATATTTGTCCAATGAAGCTGGGAAAAAGGAAGGGAAGCAGGAAGACAGAAGGAAAAAGTCAATTGACCCTGTGTTAAGAAAAGACTTAGACTGAACCATATTGCAAATCACAGTCCATGGACATGAGCATGTGTGGTATATAGGGCATAAAGAAATGAGACAGTAGTTTTGAAAACCTAGCCATACTGTCTGGTCCATGTATTAGAAGAACTATGAAGTTTGCTTTCATCTGCATGCAGATATTGCATTGTGGTCACCCTTTGTTTATAAAAATTATGCCAAGAAGTAATCAGTTGTTTAAAAAGTAATAAATGTCGTATAAGGACAAATTAAACAAATACAAACATGAAAACTGTAAACACTGTTATATAATCCTACGTCTGTTAGCAACTTGAGTGACGTCGATATACAGATAATGAAACTAGTTCTGAGCCTTAACATTAACAGGATTGAAGCTTTGTGTTCATTAAATGTTTGATATCAGTCCACTTTTAGGTAAATTGACAAGAACAGGCCTCTCTTTCGAGAGTACTCACCCCATGTAATTGTCACAGACATCAGATTACTGGCTTAGGAAGTTGTTGAAAACTTTCCTTAGGCACCTACATGATCAATGTTGTGTATACCATATATGTTTAGTGTAAGTGGATACATTTTGGAACAAGCAGTTTCACAGTTAAGAAAACTGGATTCTGCTCCTATTGCAAGAGTATGGTGCAAATGTTAGCACAGCAGAGCAGCTCTCCAGGGATCTATTTCATTTTACTGACTGTCTGACTTAATTTTATGTAATTAAGTGTATCTCTTTGGAATTGAGTTGACAGTTAAATACTATCTTTGGTTTCCTATGCAGGGATTTAGCTGCCAGCTTAATACCGGTTAATTTAATCTTGTATTTTTTATAGAACAGGATTTTAAAAAAATGTCCTTTCATTTCCAAAATACTAGGCTATTTTTCTAAGAATAAACAAACAAAAATCCTCCAGAGGGTTCTCGCCGCAAAATATTTTTCTTTAAAAGACATTAACTAAGCACAAAACCTCTTCCTCCTATTTTTCTTATACATCTAAAGCTTAAGAGAAGAATGGGATTGCGATACAATCATTTAATTCTCTCTCAGTTCAATGTATGTGTACGCTAAGAGGATGTGTTGAAGCAGCAGAGAAAAAAGGTGGCTGTCAGCTGGTCCCTTCTAGGGTAAGGGTGTTTTTAGCCTGAAACGAACTGAACATGTATAACCTACAAAATAGCTCTAGGTGCAGGATGTGACAGGGAAGGGAAAGGACAGTGAGAAAGGGCCTGCGGTGGGAAACTGGGAGGTCCCTAGGAAGAACAGCAGAGACCCAGACCCAGACTTGGAGCTGATGGGATGAAGGAGACTTTCCCAGGGGGACAGACAGGACTGTGTAACTGCAGTCCAGGAAGTCACTGAGATTAAGACTGAAAATGATCCATCCTGAAAATCACAGGTAGATTTTTGTTTTGAATTTTAATTTTTACTTGTCTCATCAAGTTTAAATCTTCCTCTTTATAGATTTTGTTTGTTCAGCTGAGGCAGGGTTTAGACTTTGAAAACCTTTGATGTCTTGGTTTGTGCTCACCTCTCAGAAAAGTTTGGCATGGTGCCGTTTCAGGTCTGGCAAAGTCAAGCTCTCTTCATTGCCTTTTAGGAATTAAAATATTTTGGCCAAATTGGCAGTAAGAGTAACAATTTTCCAAGTAAGACAAATTATTTTCCCGAAAATGAAGAATCTTCTTTGGTAGAACAACTGCCTTATCAAAGCCTTTACGTGGAAAATATTTTGCCTCAACCTGATATCTGAAGTTGTCCTTTAGGCTTTTTATCTTGATTTTACATTTCTACTTTTCTTGGTGTAAGACAAGATGGTGTGATGTGAAGGTGTCTTGGTATTGAGAAGTCAAAGGAGAAAAATCTTGATGGAAAAATCAGTGTTGCCCAAAGGTGTAAGAATGTACAACATGATGGTTTTCAAAATCTCAGCCTAGATCGACAGATCCGTAGGTGACAGAAATCTGAAATCTGCCTATTGCCACTGAAATAAAAATCATTATTTCAAGAAACTAGATTTTCCTCTTTAGTTGATGTTCTTGAAAGTTTTTTCTGCTGCTAAAGTTGAAGAGCAGGCTAGAACATTAATGGTCAAAGTAACTTTCTGTAGTTTTTCATTAGCGGAAGAATCAAGACAGATACGGTGAGACTTTTCTTTTTAAAGTATTACAGTATGCCACCTTTGGTGAATTATTTACCAGGTTGCTGCCTCATGAAGCATACTTTAATGCTTACATTTTATAAGTAATTATAACAACTTTATTCCCTTTTCTTTTTTAGTTTGATCATCTTTCTTTCTCACCCCCTGGTTGGTTTGGGGTTTTTTTTGCCTCTTCTTCTACTTTAATGTTCAGTTTAATAAACTCTTACGCTGTGGGCAATGTTTCTAGAATATTTTATATCCCAGTTTCCATATGAACTGTTAATAGAGGCTGTTGCTTATTTAGTCTCTGCAAATATGAGTCACGCTGTTTTACAATAATTTACCCAAAGGCTTTTCATAGATGGTATTTCCTAAGTTGGTACTACTTTTTGTTACCGATAGATTAAAAGTGAATGTTTTAAAGAAAGCAGTCAGCCAGTTCTTATTTTAAACACTTTTCACTTGGTATTTCAACTTGTATATTCGTTTGCCAGGCATTTATATGCAAAAGATAAACATTGAAGTGTCAGACTTCGTATTTCCTTACAAGAAGATGAGAAAAAAAAAATGAAGAAAAATGGTGCAAAGTTAAAAACAAATTAATTTTTCTGAAGTTTTCTACTGCTTTTACTCAGTTCTCTCACTTGAAATAAAGCAGACCTGGAAAATACCAGCTGTAGAGAAAATTATGCATGATAAACTGTTAAATACAGTAGCAATAAAAAGAAAAATGCACCTGAAAATTACAGTGAAAGCATAGCTCTGCCAAAAGGTTTTCTGAACAGTACTATTTTTTTTGTGGTCACACTGCAGTCAAGGCTAACTGGAGCATTCCAATAGAAATTGTTATCTGGGTTATTAATAAAGTTCTCAAAAATATTTTGTGGAGGTTGAAATTTCTGATGCTATGTCTATCCTAAAGATGTATCCTTTTAAATGAAAATTTCCAAAGTAATATAACTTCTTTCTTATTAAGCAACTTTAAAAAACAAAGCAAAACAACAAAACAAAATGAAAGGAAAAGCACAATCAAACTTAATGGGGCATGGTTTGACTTTTTAAATGTTGTTGTTACCATTGTCCTTTCATTATATACTTAATGTGTCACTAGAAGTCTGTGCTTTGCATTTGTACTTTGAAAACTCTTGAAAGGTATCTGTCAGTATAGTTTGCACTTTACATGTAATTAGCAAGAAAGCCAAGAAGAGCTTATATATTTTCCCTAATACTTTTTTAATGTTGTTTGAAAAAAAGAATATTATTTTGAACCTTGCAAGCTTCCTGTTTGGCATCCTTATTATCTATACATATATTTCAGTTGCTGCATAACCTGAGATGCATGTTACTCTCTGAATACATATTGTCAGATAACGCACAGCTGCAGTGACAGCTATGCAAAAGTCTCACCTTCTTAGGAAAACTCTTAGGGGATCACACCACCAATCTTCAAATGCCAAAAGTGAGAGCAAGTGTCTCGTACAAACTGACTTATGAATATATTAACTCTTTTCTCATTAATCTGTCTTTATTTCACCCCCAACCCGGTTTCTTTCTATTTCTGAGGTAGAGATATTCAATGTTAAGTGCACTATTCCAGTCTAGCACTTCTGTGAGAGCAAGAAGTATTTTAATTTTTCTTGACATCCAGCAAAGTCCTACAGAACTTTCCTAGGAACCAGGAAAAGATAGCCTGTCCTAGGAATAAAAAGATAAAAGACCTCATGAGGCAACACCTAATATAACCCTACAGAGGGAAGTCTTGAAAAGTTATGATCAATTTAAAAGGAAAAAAAAAAAGGGGGGGGGGGAAAGTTAAGCAACCGCTGGGTATGGCAATCAAATATGGAATTTGCGAATCCTTGGTAGCTAAAAACAACATTATCAGAAAATCTCATATTGGTATGAACAGCAATGATTGGTGTGAACAGCAATGATCCATCTTTGAGACTAAAACTTCATCTTTTCTTTAGGGCCATGAAATACACCCTGGCTCATTACAGTAACAAAAAGCAGTCAGTCCTTTAAGAACTTTTATGTTTTAAAGAAAAGTTCCATTGCTGTCAAAAGTGAATATCAGTATCATTAGGCCTTAGATGCCAGTTCAGATCTTACTAGAAATAGGTCAGTAATAAGGCAAAACATGTTTTCAGGGCCACAGTTCCACCTTCCCTTTCTCTGGGTACAAGTGAGGTACTGACACTCATTTGTCCACTCCAGCTCTGGACATATTTCCGTTTCTTCAGATTGTTCGCTGTTCCAGAGGGCCTGTGCAACCTTGCAAAGATTTACCTAAACAGGGGAAAGAAAGTTGTATTTCTAGAGGCGGCGGGGAGAGGGAGAGAGAGAGAAAGGGACAGATATAGGTGCCCTGTAAGTGTGTACATAAGGTATCTATTACTCATAAGCTCAGTCTGGCCCTTGCCTTTATGAAGAGGCATGTCACCGAACAGAGACTGACTGTGTCAGGGATGCCAGCAGAGGAGAGTTCATAAGCAGGATCAACGTGATGGTAAAGTTCTGTAATTCCCTGATATCTTGCATCACACTAAGCTTGAGAATTTCTTTTGGCTGACTTTATTCAACCCTTTAACTCCCACAATAAATCTTTGACACATTAAAAATAATCTATAAACTCAAAAAAATCACTCGTCTCTCAAATGTAAAAGTTGCCCATTCCCGTAAGAATAGCAGTTAAGCTGGCACCTGGTGTGTCACACTGTGTATATCTAGATGAAAGGGAGATTCCTGGCCAGCATGTCTCCACAGCTCATTGATCTCCCTCTGCAGAAAGAGTGGTATGTCTCCCTACAGACTCCTCGGCAGGATGATTTAAAACTTGCTGTTGAGCAATTTAAAGTCTGGCATTGGATATCTGTACGTTGCACAGTGAGGAGCATATTGGTAAGCTGCCACTTCTGCTTGCAGAGGAGGGCATTAAATCCCATAGCACGAGCAATGTCCTCCCAGAGTAATTTAAGGGATATTTTGTTGACGCTTATAATAGGAACCAGTGAGTCAGACTTGAGAGTGAGAAATCGGGGGACATGGGAATATGCACTTGCAAAGAAATGTGGAGATGGAAGGAAAGAGAAGAAAAATGTGTATGGAGTGGCAACATGAGAGGGAAATGATGAAAATGTGGAGTATATTTAGTGGGGTCACATTTTGCTTGGCATGCTGTTGTAATGCCAACTAAAAGCTCCAAGTGTTATGTTAGTAAGTAGTTATGGGTAGATACATTTTCTGACTTGGGAACTTTAATCTCAATGTCTTTATCGCTCTCTAATCAACCGAGTTGCATGCTGGTAGGCTTGGTTTTACAACTCATAATGACATTTCAAAACAGAATGCAGCTTACATGACTTTGAATTGAATAATTAAAAGGATCTTCAGTTTTTGAGAGTATTTCAAAATTTTAACTTAAATAAAAGAGCTTTCTGATCAGAAGATACTGTTACCGGCATTGGAAAATCTACTTAAAAGAAACCCAAACACACCAAAGATTCAGAAGCTAGGAACAGTCCTTTGAGGCAGTGCCTCACAAAGAGGCAATTTGCTGTCCAGCTGAGAGAGGTTGCTCAACATTTCAGTACTACTTTTTTCTTCCTTGCATGCTTTCGGCAATTAGTCCTTAATGAAAACACCATCCTTTTTGGTTAGGGGAGAAGAGCAGTAACTTTCATTTTTAGCATTGCTTTCGAGGGAAAAGGTTGTGAAAAATAAAAGCATTTGGAGATAAATTTCTCAATCTGGATCTTTGGTGGATATTACTTTTAAATACCTTAGTTTGACATTTTTAAGTAATACTGTGTTTTGTAAGGCAGTATTTCCATTTGCAACTGTAAGCCAACTGGTGCATAGAAATAGTAAACTTGAACAAAGTGAATGATCTAGTAAAAAACTAATTCCAAATCTGTGATCTTTCCTAATTTTTGTGACTTGCATGATGCCAGCTTCCAGAATGCCCCCACATAAACAGCAGAAGAGCTTTTCAGCGGTCTCTTCTTTATTTACCTGGTGATGATGTTGTATCATGCTGGCACGTTACGTTGCATCCTAGTATGTGTGTTGTGCATAAAAGGAGATAGATACCAATCATCATCTCATAATGAACTTTGCAGCCTGTTTTCATGGCTGTAATGTCAGACTGGGTGTGACAGTTTAGGGTATAGTGAGATGGGATACTATGATTCCTACCATACAGCGTTCTTTTCAGTTTTTTTAACCCCTTCCTGTTCACCACCATTTTGCCTACAATAAAAATCAGCCCAACATACTCAATAGATATTTGCATATTGGTGAAAAAAAACCCACTAAAAATTTTAAACAGAGTTTTTGACAAGAGGTGCTACACTTTCTATATTTGTGAAATGTTTTCATTCCCAGGCAAAGTGATTACTTTGGCATTTGAGGTGCAATAAAATATTTTCATGTTTTACAAATGAGCAGAATTTGTCATTAAAATATTAGTCCCCAAAAGTTTGAGATGCTCACAAAGACTTAAAATCTACTGTAACCCAGACTGATCCTGAACTAATGAAGATGTTAGATTCCTTGGTTACTGAGAGTTTGCCAAACCAGTGCATGGAGTTGGTATAGTAATGACAACATCCATTAAGTGTAAGTGCATGGCTGTGTGCATGCTTTATGGTATGAGTACAGGGAATAGTCTAACATCAGGGGGTTTTTTTACATTTTTGGGAAGAGCCTCACTGTGTCTGCAGCCATTTTGAGTCATTACATAATTATGAATGGGCACCTTTTGATATGATTATTTTCACCTGATGCAGCAAAGTTGGAGGCCTCTTATTTTCCCCTCTCCTACACTGGAGATCTCTAATTCTGTCACTCTCCAGATGACTTCTACTTTTTTTCCTTTTCTTTCCAGTCATCTCTTCTATTCACTGAATTCTCATCTTTGCTTGTACTGCCTATCTTGCAGCTATCAATTTTCCAATGTAGTACCCCCAGTGTACCCAATGTAGCAACTCATCTGTCCAGGGTATGCCTCCATATTCTCTTCAAGATAGTCTCCTTCTCCATGCAGTCTGTTCACTGAGACTTTTCTCATTCTTTTTTACACATTGCATTTTTTTCTTCTTTTACCCCATCTGCTCCTTAAAAATGTTTTACAGCAAACACATAATTTCACGTTTCTGTTCACTCATGACTTTCCTTTCTTTTGCTTGCCTATTATGTTACCAGTTTTACCTCACCTCCAGTCTTGTTCCCTTCCCTTATCATTTCCTGTTGAATTTCCTAACCAAATAGCCCAGAATGCAGCCAGCTTCTTTGAGAGCAACCTGGCTTCAGTTCCAAGAAAAACAATGGAAAGTGATTACTATCTTTTCCTAGAGCAACCTCAATTGTCATATGCAAAGTCTGTAGGAAAGTGGTTTCCATTTTGCTTGAAGGTAGCCAGGTATAGCCTGAAATACTGGCCACTTTGACAAGAAAAAAAAATTAATTTGATGGCAGAAGTCAGGAAATGTATTTAAGTGGGTACATGCATGTTTGCATTTTATTAGAATCATAGCCATCCTTAACAGTTTAATTTTTTACGTCATTACATTTTCAAGGTGAAATTTTCTTTAATGCTAAAGTCATCATCTTTAAAACATGTTTCAACACAGTATCTTTTTTTGTATTTATGCACATCTATGTATCTCTGCACTGATAAGAGCAGAATCCCTAGATCACCAAGAATGATTGCCAGATAGAACTGAGTGAAACTGAACACTTCTGAATTGAAATTCTTTCAGAATATTTTGAAATGTGTTGTGGATTTCAGTAAGACTCTGCAAATGGGAAGGTCTCGTTTTCATTTCAGTTGGCCTCAATTTCAGTCGGCCCCAAAGCCTTATTTTAGGCCCATTTGACATGATGCACACGGAAGAAAATATGAAATATATTCCCCAAAGATATTCTACACTGTTGACAGAGGAGGAATCTTATTGAGGGTCCTGCTACAGGTTAGCCTCTGTGTTAAGTGGCCAGATTAAAACATTTTAATTTATTTGTCTTTGGTCCTCTGAGCCAAAGTATGATTAATCGCTGCGTCTTTCAGTCAGCCATTGCCTTGTGGTCCTTGAAGTAACCATGCAAGGAGCTGGCAGGGATGTCAAAATAGTCTAATACATAATCTCTTTGTTGGTAGGCAGAGGTTAGGTTTCATCAGTCAGTTTGATGGGACCAGATACATTATAATGTGCTTCTTATCTGTATAAAGTCTTTGCAATCAGATACTGAATCATATCTGTGTCATCACTTCAACCCTATTGGCGTGAAAGTAAAAGCTCTACATTTTTTACTCTACTTTTATGTTGGGAATTGTAATTTTCCTTTCTGTTTCTTTGCTAAAGAGAAACTCCTTAGCAAAAAATAATTTCAATATTTAGTAACTGGGTCAAAGAATAAAATAGAGGCACATTGCTCTGGAAGAGTTTTCAAAGAAAGACTTTTAGTTTCCTGCTCTTGAAGTCTTAAAGATGTTTGGCACTTGATATTTTTGCTAAGGATTGATTTTTTTTTCGTTTTTATTTGTAAAGGTACTATTATTATTATAAACAAGTTATCTCCAACCCAGACAAACCTACATGAAATATTTTGGCAACACCCCTTCTATTTACCTGATAATAAGCACTTAGTAGTATAAAGAGTATTGGCCTCATCTTTTTTTATGTTAAAAAATACAGAATATCTGCAGAAAAATGTCTTTTGGGTTTCATGAACTGTACCATCAAACTGTAAAAGTAATGTCTGTCTGAATTTATCGTGGAAGTTTTTGTGAGCGACTCTACTATCTAAGGCATATAACCTTCCAGCCTTCTCACTGTGCTTACATTTGTCATGTCATAGTGCTCGCTAGTGAAGTGTAAGGCTACCAAGCCTAGATGGAGCCAGTAGGAAATGAATCTGTCTGCCACAGATACTTCAGACAAAATTATTAATGTTTAGTGGCAGGAAAGTGGCTCCCCCCTCCTCAATGGATTGAATAATGACAGAAAGTCTCTAAGCCTTGATAAGGTTGTGGCCAGGCTGGCTTTTGGTCTAGAAGGTAGATAAAGATACTCTGTCTTTTGGGCTTGTAAGGATGTCTGGTTTCTTTTTCCTGTGTGTGTGCCAAAGTGTAACTTGCTTATTCATCTTACAGACTGTCTTTAAACTTAATCACAGTTTGTATATATTTGTCTCACAATAAATATGAGGTAGAAGGAGGTGAAAGTGCTGGAGAAGAGTTTTTATTATGATGGAAATAAGAAACTACTTCCTTTGTTACGGATGACAATTATTAGACTCTCTGAATCTTCTTAAGTAGCAGATTTCGAGACCTTGATTCTTGGGCTCTGTAAGTGACTGGTTGTTCATTTACTTGTAGATTTGGTTTTTTAACTCATCCATGGATTGCCCACTGTTGTACATTCCCTACATGTTTTCTTATTGTTGGGGCTGTTTGGAAGTATATCCTTTCTGAAATAATGCAAGCAATGCTTTAGCTAAATTTAATATTTAAGGAGATGTATTTGTCCAGATTCGAGTTATGCACACTCTTATTAAGTATTTATAGAATCTGCCCTGGGCCTGATGTTGGGTCCACTGCTGTTAATACCTCTACTCTTCAGATTACTACAGTGAGAGTTAAGCAACTATTTGGCTGTCTAGGCTGAGAAGACTAGTTTTTGCAGGGTTATGTTCTCATTAAGACAAAATCAAGAAATTATTTGGGAAAAGAAGTAACAGGCAAAAATTGCTAAAGGTAATGCAGCTGATGTTATCTTTCCTATCAAACTGATACGCTTACTTTTATGCCAGAATTGACATGAGATGGGACAGGGGTTGATAGCAAATGAACCAAAGTCAGTTTACTGAAAGAAAGTGAGTTTAGGAAGCAGTTGAAAGTTTGAAGTGAGATAGTTTGAGCATCAGTCTAGCAAAGAAGCTTAGCACACTGTAAGCTTGCAAATTATTCCCATCACACTTACCAAGTTAACTGTACCACCTGGCTTCTTCAAGAGTGCACCATGTCCCTTGTTACCTCCATCTTACCCACTCTCAGATCATGCCTTGAGCATCCGTCCTGCTTCTGAGTATTTGGTTGCACTTGAGAGCAACGGCTCTACAAAGGGACCGAACAGCCTCTATAACAGAAAATATTAGTAGTGTAGAACTAAATAGTTTAAGTAAAAACAGACCTTCAGAACAATAAATCAATCTATACACATGCTTGCTTTTGCCTAAGGGTCATAATTCTCAGGAACTGGGGAACACCCACCTTCCTCAGACTCTTTTTCCACAGCCTCCCCCGGTGGCAGCCTATCTTTCCACACAGGGCCTGACAATTGAATCCCCACTCCTTTCCTAGGAATGTCTTTTTAACTGTTTCATGCTCTTTGAGCTCTTTGTGCTCTGCATTGGCAGAGCAGCAGTGTCACTTTGGCCTGGAGCCTGGAAGTATGTAATTGTCTGCAATTGCTTCCTCTTTTGTGACTGTTGGGAGGCTCACAGATTCATAGCTCTTGTGTTGTTTTCTCCAAATATCCTCATCCCTCCTCCTAGTATTGAATTGGATCCATTATTTTCTTCATGAAGCTCTAACAATTCACCATAGTTGAATAGTTAACCCAGTCTTCTGGATACAACCACTAGCGTTCATACAATTTTTGCACCTTTTGGTCTTAGGTTATTATCTTGCACCTCCACGCTGATCAGGGTCTCACTGAAGTCGGTGGGAAGTAGCGCAGGAAAAGCCTGAGCAAGAGGAAGGTATGCAGGAATTTGCCACTGTGAGAAATATGACTTGAACCAGGCATGAGTTGACAGAAGCAAGGTGGTTTTGCCTAAATCTTGTTAGTTTCATGGATGGGGAGATGAAGAATCATTCAGTGCCAGTAGAGAAAACCAAAGAAGTTGACAAAAAATTGCCAGTGGCAATTAGAAGTTATTTTCCAACGGAATTAAGACTATTGCCCTTACTTCAAAGGTAATCTTTTATCTGCTTTTCTAGATCTTGCAGTTTAAATGGTGCTGAGGTTCATACCAAAACACATCCTTTTGCTCTTCCAGAAGGATTAGGTTATTTTAATTTTACATTTAATAAAATCCTAATTTAGTTGAATGATCAGTCTTCAGAAGCTACACTTGCACACTGTAGAAATTGATACCAGCTCTGCTGGTTTATGATTTAACACTGTGGAAGGCTAATGATTGCCTTTGTCTCCATATTTCACCGGTCTGCCTACTTTTCTTTTATAAATACAGCTGTAGATTTATACAGTTCTCCGTGCTTCCAGTTTTAACTTGGTCATAAACTAAGCCTCCTAGCAATGAGCCTTTGGTGTGCTATCTTTACATTTCAAAGGACATTTCTTGCTGAAGAAGCATACGTACGGGTCATATTGGCTTCAGTGAGGCTCTAGCCAATCACTTGAATCTTCCTGCACAGAGAGCAGGATGGGGGCCAAGAGACAGCGAGCTGTCCCAAACCCACACAGTGAGTCAGTGATATGGTTGGAACTGGAACTGAGCGGCTGCTAGCTCTCAGCTTTGTCTTAGTGCATTAGGGAGTAATGCTTCTCATCTTCTGCATTCCCGTTGGTATGAATAAATAGGCTCAAACTCCAAGGAATTTCACAAAAGCTCCCAAAAACTTGAAGACCGCAACCATACTAGTGAGACCAGAACCTCTTACATAATCCTAGAAAAATGGGTAGCACAAGCTTAAGGTTGTCATTTATCATTCTGGAGGTTGTGGATCATTTTTTTCAAGCGCAGTCTAAGGGACACAGAAGTTCTGACTTCCTCCCTCACAGAGTGGTGGTGTTACTAGCATTTTGCTGTTTCAGGCGGAGACAGCCTTTCTCCAAATAGCTATTTCTCTAATAGAAGCAGAACATTTAGAGATGTTACGCTGACCGTGACACTTAACGGGACCTGCTTTTTAGAAAATAACCCCTATCACTGCGTTATCAATGGTTCCATTCCGTATGAGGATTTTTGTTTTGAATTAACGTGAGACCCACAGAGAGCTGTGCTGCCTTATGACCTGGTGTGTTAGGCAAGCAGTGGGTAAACTCTCCTGGAAGGGGGATATTTAGATGGGACAAAGACTGGAACTAAAGATTCCCTGACATTTCCTGAGAATAACATCTGGATCTGTGTGAACTGGTTTGGTAAATATTTCTGTATGTTACATATGCTGTCATTTGCATGATAAGTAGTCTGAATACCCGCATATATTACACTGCTTCTATAAAACAGTCATTCTGATAACCTCAGTAGTACCTGTACAGTCCCCGGGATTTGATACTAATTTACTTCCAAATAACATTTCATTTTCTTATTTCAATGATGTCTACCAGTGAAGGGAGCCAGCTATAGTTGTATTTGAAAAAAAGGAAATTACATGATAGACGTGCTATTTTATATCTGACTTTGTAAGAGTGGCTTTTGATGGGTTGGAATGAGTCTGACTGTTTGGAAAAGATCATGGGAAGATCAATGTCACAGATACTTTTCCTCCTTCAGATGCGAGTAGATGTGAAGCAGAAGAAAAGGTGGCGTTTTAGGGAAAAGAAAATGTCTTTGAATTTTTCGGCATTCTGTATCATTCCCGTAAGCTTCTATTTAAAGCTATCACCACATTTTGGCTGCCACTTTCACTGAATCTATTTAAATATGTTTTTACGGTGAATTACTTGGGTGTTTGACAGTTTTGTTCTATATTATGCTGCAGCAATCTATCTGATTTGCAGTCAGATAGAAAGTGTTACAGCTTGAAAGTAATAGGTTTCAAAGCCTTTTTTCCACCACCTGTGCATGTAAAAGTCTTCCTATGTTAATAAAATATAAGGCCGTCAAATGAAGAGAACAGCTTGTTGGAAGTGCTGGAAAAGAACTGACGTTTAAATTAATTTTTGAAAGTATAAATTTGAAACTTATGAAAAGAATGAGGTGTGTCTGGTGAAGTTGGATAAAGGAGAGATGAATGCGAAGGCAGTTTTTTTAATGTGCTTAGCAGACCCAGCTGGAGTCTTATTTTCAAAATCTGGCCCTTACCACACACACAAAAAATATTTAAAAATAACAGTAACACAAAGTCTGATTCTCATATTGCCCTGTGTAGCCTCGGTGAAATAGCAGACATGCAAGTGGTCTGGAGATGAACTGCAAGGAACCAGCCAAAGATATGTCATTTCTTCAATATCATTTAACTGTTGTTTCTTTTTTGCACTGTTGGATAACGATGAAAAGGCAGAGTAAGTGTCATCTAAAGTCTATATTGTTGGCAAGAGCAAGCCAATATAGAATTTACATTTTTATTTTCCACTTTCTTATTTATAAATAACATTCTCATCTCTCAAAAAAAAAAAAAAAATTACACGTCTCTCATCATCTAATGCCATCATATAGAAAGGGTTTATGTAAGTCTTTGAAGCTCAGAGAATTCATAACTTAAATCTGTATTATCAGTGTTTCAGTAATCACATATGTTTGTAAGGTTGATCTACAAAATGAGTAAAAACTGTAAAGAAACATTTTACAGTGTGCCATTGAACCCACCAGACTGATTCCGGCAGGCTCCCAGTCTGAGTATAGCCCTCTGCCTTTCACAGTTTGTTCCCTATCTGTGTGACAAAAAGGACGTTTATCTCATCAGAAATGTGGCATTTGGTGGCATTTCACAAGGCCCTAATTTGGTACCATTCGCCAAGTCAGGAAGCACTAAGAAGTGGACCCTCACTTCTGGAACCTGCTCCTCTCTTTACATCCGAGCAGCCCAAGTGCATTCATCCCCTGTGGTCATGTAAGCCTTGCTGCTCACCCTCAGCTTTGGAAAGAGAGAGGTGTCCGCAGTGACGTGCACCACCTTGGTTGTAAACATCATGTTCCATGTTCCATGGCAATTTTTCATTTCTATTTTAAGTTAGAGAGTGAAAAATGAAAATTTAGGTTAAGATATTTTGCCATTTTAAATACAAACAAAATTGGGTGAAAGGGAAGATAGCTTGGTGAGAAACTTTGTTTAAACTGTAGCTGAAGTACTGAGGTCGGGAATGGATGAAGAATGATTTTTAAACAGTCATAAAAAGAAAAGGAGCTTTCTTAGCAGTGTTTGGTATGAATGCTCTGAAAGGTAAACTTCATGTCATCCAGGGTACTTTAAATCCTGATACATTTGAGTCTTCAACTACGGTAAGCACTGATTGTAACTAGAATTGATTATGCCGTTGATTATGCCTGTCCTTGTAAGTGCCAGAGTCTGATGGTATGGCAACAACAGCCACAGAGTGCAAGTGCTATTTTGTGGAGCGTGCTAATGAAAACATGGGACATAAAGTTATCCACTTGTGCCCTCAGGCCTAAATTTTTAAGTTATATACTGCACTGTCTTTGGAAATGGTTTTGGCCTACAGGAATATTTATAAATTTTGTCTCTCTTCAGAGTTAAAGAAGCAGAGGAAGTCTGCAGGCAGAAAAAGGGGAAGTCGCTGTACAATATAAGACCAAAACATGACTCCGGAATTGTAAGTAAAAATTGTAGCAATACTTCTGTTCCCATCGCTCGTTCTACCTTTTTCTCTTTGCATTTTGTAGGTATGTTATTCTTGGTGTACTTTTTTGTTCTGGGTTGGTTTTTTTTTTATTGATGTTTAACATTTTCATAGAAGGTGTTAGATTAACAAACTTGAATTCTGTCTATGAATATTACTCCACAAAACAGATGTAGCACAAGCAAGAGCAGTGTATTATTGCCCCACCCTGCCCATCTGTCTGCATCCCAGTCGTGGTGTGGGATGCACCTAGAAAGGCAGTTCCAGTCTTCGAGCTTACTCAGCCTGTATTCGCTCTCTTTTCTACAGTTACAAAATATAAGGAAGAATTGTGATAGGTACACATTTTTCAGGTTGGATCCCTGTATCAAGTACTAGTGGCTTCTGTTCCACTGATCTGGATTTGTTTGGAATAGAAACTTTAGAAAAAGATAATACTGTGCTCTCACCATTCTTCTGAAAACAGATAAATGACTTTAATAGTAGAGGAGTAATTCTAGTCATTCAATGAAACTTTTCCACTATGATTGCCTAAGCCTTACTAGGATCATGACTGATTTTACAGAAGATGAATATTCTTCTCTAGTGAAAAACTAATCTGGCACCTCATATTAAAATTATACCTGTAGCAACTGGCCACCAATTATATTGCAAAATATTATAACAGAAGATTTTTTCATGTGTCCGTGTCCCTGCCTGTCCCCTCCTCAGGCATGATTTAATTCTTTTGTGCTTTGTAGTCATGACTATGTTACTGTGAAACAACCTTGAAATGAAGCAGGTGGTAACTTACTGTATTCTAACTAACATAATCTGACACAGGAAGAAATAGTATTGCATTTATTGTTTCTTATTCTGAATATTTAGGAAGAGTTGGCTGTGGTTAGTGCCACAAGAAATGTAAGTGGAGTAACAGCTTGGTTAAGAATGATAAACTAGATTTTATTTTATCAATTTTATTTGAAACCAGATCAAGATGTTATTACAAAAAAAACCAAAACACACACTAACATTGATTTGGATTTTTCCATCTCACCTATATCTTGCCATATGTAAAGACACTGAGCGTTTGTTTGTTGTTTTTTTTTTTTTTAAGAAATAACTATAGGCTTAATTATTCCTGTATCATTGCGATCATTATTTCACTGAAACAGGGACTTCCAGTGCTACTGAAAATTTGATAGGGTGAAAAGGAAAGTAAACAAAAATATTTCACAAGCAGTGTCTAGCTGCAGTCTACTTCAGTTCTAGCTTCAAAGGAAATTTATTTGTGAAGTCAGTTCTGCAGTAAGTATAACTGAACATTAGCCTATGTATTTCTGTGCTTTTCATATTTGTGTGGGGTGGTTTCAATTTTCTGCTTTTTTTATTTATTTTATTTTTCAGAAAGCAAAGATAAGTATGAAAATCTGAGAGAAGAAAAGCAAAAGCCATTGTTACCTGGTTACCAAAACTCAACATGCCTGTGGGTGGGGAGTGAGGGGGAAGGAAACTACATCACCTTGATCATTTGCTTTCTTGATCTTTTTGAATTTGCTTTTTGTTCTCTAGAGTTTTCCACCAATTGATGTGTTATTGTACATTCATTTACGAATGTAATCACTTTAATGGAGTGCCCAGCAATAGACTAGGTATGGACTTGAAACACCTTCCCTGTACTCTGTATCTCCTTTGCCACTCAAAAATGGTATTTTGTAAAGTGTATGGTATATTACAAATAGGCCAAGTCAGCATGCATAAAAAGTGGCATCTGCATCAGTTCTGAACATGCTGAAAATTACATTAAGTTGAACTTCATAAGAATGCTACTCGGTACAGTAAAACATTTCCATTCCTACTGGCAACATCTGTCTAACACAAATACTTCATGGCACTGCACTTAGATT
>NW_008825216.1:475079-518922 GCF_000699105.1 Pygoscelis adeliae | reverse complement strand
CTAGTGAATTGTTTGTATCCGTTTCATGTTGGCATTTGTAGTTTGTATTTTGAATCGTTAAGTGCTGTTTATACAGTATAATCAATGCTTTCCCAACTTGTTTGGTTGCCCTCCATGACTAAATATTTGTGGAACAAGATGTTTACTGTAACTATCTTTAAAATCGATAAGGCAGCATACTTTTACTTCATCTTTTGCCAGATAGTGAATGCCAGGTGGTATGGGGGTCAGAAATCCAGCATTAAAAAAAAGAAAAAGAAAGAAAAAAAGAGTAAGTGAAAAGCAGGAAAATACAGAAAAGCACAGAAGTATGATGGAGAGTATGAGAGAGATTTGGCTATTATAGTTTGTTAATATATAAAGCAGCTAATACTTTTACATGAACTTTAGAAGGTATAATATAGTTTTAACTGCTGATCACTTAAGTCAGACAGGCTTTTGGCCACATGTACGTGACTTCCCTTTTGGAATTAGCTTTACAGTTAATTTAAAACTCCTTTAGAGAGCCATTAAAAGATGCACATGGGGATTGACATTTATGGAAAACAGTAGCCAATTCTAGTGACAGAACATAGACTACCAACTAATTGACATCAATTTCACACTTAACAGAATTGCAGACTTTTCCTCCAGGCTTTCAGTGTCCCTGACTAGGAGGTTAATGATTGAAATCTATGACTTAGGGCTTCCATTTTAGACCACATGCTTAATTCCTGTTCGCAATCCAGAATTTTCTATATCAGTTTTGGTCTGCTCAACTGACAACCACCCCTTCCTCCAGTCCTAATATAAGAGCCCCAAACCAATCGGCCTGATCGACAACGTTTTTCTTTCGAAGCGCACTTTTCCTGAAAGCAGACTGTGCGTGCAACTGAATTGGACGCACATGCTCACAACCTTGGAGCCTGAAAGACACTGTGGTAAGGCAAATGAGCTCTAACCTGCTGGGTTGGGTTATTCCCTGTCTAATCTAGGGCATCAAGAGACATTCCTAGCTGTCCGGAGGCTAATATACCCTACGGTGTGTCACAAAAGGAAGTGCGCGAAATATGACCTCAGGAATCTGTTATTCTTCACATATACCAAGCACTAGAAAAGATGTTTTTTTCACTATGTGAAAAGCAAGTCTCCTGTTGCTGACAAACCTATGTGAAAATCTGTACTTGTAATAATTTCTGGCAGGGATATAAATTACCAAGAATGGAGTTCTAAAATTTTGTGTTGATGGGAGTAACATTACTATTTGGGGAAGTGAAAAGAAGAGATTATTTGCTGTTACAACTGACTTATGGAAAAAACTTTAAAAAATAAAGCTATTTTAATGGCACTGATTCAAATCCATGTTTGTATTTATGTAAACAATAGTCTTTTCCTCTTGACTTTGCTCCTAAGTGCAAGGATACAGTAGCATGTTTTCATTTGTAGCCTTCCTGTTCCCTTCAGTACCTCCAGTATGTATATTACTATACTAAATGAAGTAATAGATCATCTAACAAAGATCACTATGTGCAATACTGTATTTAGTGTTTCTATTTCAAGTTTTTTAGAATGTTAATTTATATGAAAATAAAAGGAATAATAATGAAATAACTGCCTTCTCTCTTCACTGTCAGGCTAAGCTGTAGTTTGCTAGCAACGGTTTGCTCCCTAAGCATCGCATCCCATTCAGGCTCCTGTGATCAAGGAAAAAGCTTTGTGAAGGGATCGGTGGAAACGGGGCTTCTCTTCCCTTGCCTTTTGGAAGCATAGTGACAGTAATGCCCAGTTCTGTGGATATATTACCTTTTCCCCAGGTGGTGGTAGTGAGGAGCTTCAGAGTCCTATACCCAATCAGACTACGTACCACTCACTTCTCTGGCTTGTGCATGCCTTCCGGAGTGCATTTGGCTCAGGTTTGTAACCTGTTCCTACCAACACTGCCCATGTAACAGTCTCCAGAAATTGCCATTAGGGCGAAAACATGCATTACAAGTATTATCTGCATATTATAATGTCTTTTTATATATATATATGTTTTATATCATTAAAGTGTTGTTCAGCAACCTGGTAGGGCTGTCACATGCATACATACCACCCTTTTCACTGGATCTGCAGCGTGGATGCTAAAAGTTATTTGCAAACCTCTCTCTGAAGAACAGTGTCAAAGGCTGACAGCAGCTGGTGGTACCATGTTATGATCTTAAGATACAAGCTGCTACACAGATTTTTCTCCTTCGTTTTGCTCAGGCCCAAGCGGTTTGGGTGAACGTGCCTCTCTTTTATACAGCTTCTCGCCAGCCTGTTTTCAAACTTCCATACAAAGTGAAGTAGCCCACTATGTGCAGCACTAAAGTTGACCCACAGCACTCCCAGAGTGGATTCCCAGCATATAAGTTTCACCACTGCTCTTTTTTTTTTTCAGTGGCACACTCAGCTTTTTACAGAATTCTGGACTAATGTTCTTCTGTTTGTTTGTTTCGGTGTGTTTTAAAGAGGTCGAACACCCCAGTGGTCCCCTCTCCCCCCATTTACTGCGACATCAAGCATACTACACTTTGAGTTGGCTGTAGTCCTACAAGGGTTCTCACGGTCAAAATTCTGAGCCTTTGTTGATCACCAACACCACATCTCACTCACCGTTACCTAAACAAATGCAGCAGCTAAATAAGGACTTTCATACCTGAGCAGCAGATGTGACTTACTGAGAATAACAGCCTGTTTTTGTTATGAGGAGCTAAGAAGATTCATGCTGTTTTGCTTGCAAATTAAAGCCTTTCAGAAGCATGGTACTTTGTCACGTCATGACACAGTAGTGGTTAGCTTTTTTTGTAGCACCTTTCATCACCCCAAAGCACTTCCAAAACTTAGTTAAGTATTAACCAACAGCGGCAGCGGGAATACAGTTAGTGACATCTTCCATAGACTGACGTTTTTTCTTGCCCAATTTTTCAGTGATCAGCTTAAAAAGTTGGAAGCAGTTATTAATTTTATTGAGAGAAGATATAGCAAGTCTTTGCATTGCCATTATTTTGTTGCATACTCCAGGTTAATAAGCAAAGCCGAGTTTGTTCCAAGTCCATTATATCATTTACTTAAGTTATACCAATTTTAAACTGCTAGGGACAGAATAAGTGAAAACTGATGGAGTTGAGTTTTTCTGAAGATAGTTTGAACAGGTCAGCAAAGGAGGGAGGCAGAAAACCATGTCCCACACCATTCAGGTCTGCCACCCATCTATCAAATGGGATTCACGTTACAGAACAGGTTTTCCAAGCCATTCTCTTGCTTACGACAGACCCATCTGTACATCTGCTGTACCTGACATTCATCCAACCTACTTGTAAAGGCATCCAGTGGTAAGTCCATTGCCTCAAAAAGATGGTGTCTTTCTGAAGACAAAGGGTCCCCATTGAGAGAGCGCTGTTTTCTCTTTTATTCCCAGCTGCAGCTCAAATTTAAGCTCCTAGAAACTTCATTTGTCACTCACCCCAAATTGGGGCCCTGCCAATGTGGCAGTTCCATGGTGGCTTAAAATTTAATTTTCTGTCCCCGTCCTTCCCCTCTCCCACAATACCACTCTAAGAAATACTGGATCTATCTGACCTAAAGCTGTTTTCATCTACCCCGAGAGATGTGCCTCGCTCTTGGATTGCTTCTACAAGGGCGAGTATTTTGGATTACAGCGTATGCCTCTGGTATGGTGGTTCAGCCGTCGGGCAGCAAGAGGCTGGGAGAGCTGGAGTCTAGGCTGTACCACAAACAGGAGAGGTTCAGGTGGGTGGGTGGGTGCTGGGCAATGAAGCTACCTGCAAAGCAGGGAAGTGGCTAAGGGACAGGTGGAAATGAGAGAGGGGCGTTGGAGGAGATGGCTGCCTGAGCTCCTTTTGAGCCGGTTGACAGAGGCACTTGCGAGTTTTGAGCAGAGGGCCCTGACCACGCTTAGGTGGCTAAAGCACAGTAAAAGAGTAATTCTCAAAACCAACAGCTACTAAAAAAAAAAAAAAACCAACCAAAAATTGTTGAACTGTGAGATTTGGGCAAGAGATGGGGAAGGGAAGAGAGCAAAGGGTTCCTGCAGGTGTCAGTTATAGTCCCATAAAGGACATAGCCCTCCCTTGCTAGTCGTGGTCTAGGTGCTCCTGCTTCTTTCAAAACCCGTGACAGGCATCTCTTCTGGTCACATGGAGGCTCATTCCTCAGCGTGAGAACTCCTTTTGCTCACGGGAGTTTTCCTTCAAGATTATTTTGCAACTATCTTTTCTCTGGGTTGGAAAGAAAAAAAAGAAAAAAACCCAAAACACTACCCTACCTTTGGAGAGACATACAGTGTACTCAGTCAAGAGCTGACAGCAACCACTAAAGCTCACCTGTATCTTAAGACATACTTCTTTTTTTTTTTTTTTTCCCCTATGAGTAGTTTGGTGCCTGTTACATAAGGATCTAGCTATATTTCAAGCAAAACCACTTAGGTCAGGGTAATAGTTACTTCTCTTACCGCAAATGATGCCAGCAGTTTAGCCAGTGGTGGAGCTTTGGTTGTCTTCTTGTCAGTTAACCAAAAAAACAGAATTTGTGCATGCAGAATCAACTCCAGAATCTAGGATTAGTCAATTTATTTTTCCCTCTTGCCTTGCAGGTACTTTTGAGGGGGGGTGGGGGACAAGGGAAGAAGTAGGTAGGTTTTCCCAAGCTGTCAGGGTGAGCCATCATTTACCTGTATCTGGTAGGGTCAAAAGGAAGCCGGAGAATATACTGATTAGAGAGCAGTTGGACACAAGGTGTTGAAGCAAAGCCCGTACACCTGGATGCCATATAACCCTAAAGTAGCTTTATTATTTAATCTATAATTTAATAGTAGACCTATAAAATAATTACATTATACTTAAAGCATTTCTTCATTTTTTGTTTTCATTTATAAAACAAGAATTAAATACAGTTTTAACCATTACAAGCTCAACTGAGTTTTTACATAAACACAGCTCCTAGAAGGAGCTTTAAGCTGCAGCATATTCATATTGCAAACTGGTGAAAAACCCAGGCAGGGCATAGCTTAAAGATAAAGATTCTTGCACGTTTTTCTTAACTGAAGTTACTAGGGTGCTTTTCTCTCTCCAGTCCAAAACGCCCGACTTTCGGTTCATTTCTTTCAAGTGGAGACTGAGATCCCTGGAGTCTTAGTAGACTACAGTCATTGCCACCTCCCCCCGCCCCCCCGCCACCCACACCGCCACCCTCAAGCCTGGTCTGAATGGTGCCCATTCGGTGGCTGGCACGACGCTGGCAGCGCAGCAGGGACAGCCTCTAAAGCAATCCCTGCGCGAGGAGTCTCCCTGTGCACTTCTGACACGCTGAAAGATCACAGCAGAAAAGCCATGGCCGTTCACGTAACAGGGCTAACAGACCCGACCAACCTCATCCTGCCTGTGCCAATCCCCGTAAACCGCTTGGTGAGCTCTGGTGGAGCTCAGTCCTGAAAGCCTCTTAGAGCAGCCTGTCTCACATAATAGAGACCTGTGGCACTGAACCCCTGGCTGGTGAGAGTGCTAAACACATTAACCCCTTGAAGTGGCTGCATGTGAAGTGGCTGGCGGGAAAGGGCTCCCACAGCAATCTGGTTTCACTAGATGCAGATGCTGAACTGTGAGACATGCATCAGGGAGTCGGCGTGTCATTTTTAATTTGTGAGCTTCAGACAATTGAGCACGCACGGGCTTTGGTTTGGGGGAAGGGGCTGGTTTGTTTTGAGACATGGGATTTTAATGCAGCTGGGACTAATACAGATCAGGACTGTAACAAACGGGATATACAGGACGTGCTAAACTCCATCAACTGAATAACAACATAGTATGATTTAAAATGAACTGCAAGTGTTCACCAACACTGATTATGTAGGACTCAAAAACTGAGTGGACCACCAGTACTGTAGCAATTACAACTTGCTCCCTCCCTGCTCCTACAGCTGTGACCCATTCCAGCGGCACTGTCTGATGGGTTTGTCCTTTAACACTAACATTAAAATGGTTTCCAATCATGGGAGAGACACCACTCCCAAAACCTGATGACACTGATGCAGCTTTTGTATTCAGTCCAGCAACGACCAGATTTTGTCCTTTGTGCGACAGTGCTTTTATACCTTAAGGGAAACATCGTTCCCTTAAATTTTCTCAGCTCTTCTCCCACCGCCCTCCCACCTTCCCCGATCTGAGCAGGCATAAATATAAGGTCATAAATGGATGTTGTCCTTTTTGGAGTAAGAAACACACACATATCTAACACACAAAAACCTACCGAAAGCCTAGTTAAACCATGTCCATTTTAAGCCAGGCAGCTGACCTAGCAACCGAGTCTCTTACTCAACATATTTTAATCTCTGGCATATTCTGCCACAAGAAAAATATACATGGCTAGGTCTATAATACTTTAAACAGCTGTTTACTATAGCTAGGTTACAAAATAAACACTGCTGCAGAGACCACGTGTTCGATACACTCTAACCACAACAGCATCAGAACCCACCCTCAGTCTGCTCTGTGGTCACAGTGGCTGACCCAGCGCCTCACCCTCTCCCCCTCGCTTCTTATCTGCCGTTCAGACAAGAAGCCCGGAACCGTTTGTCATTGCACAATTAAAGTTGTCTTAAGGAGATGAGCCTCATCGGAGAGTCTCACTTGCTTTTCGCACGTTACTCTTCATCACTCTCCCTCATCTGCGTCCCCCAGTCCTGGGCAGCACCCCAGCACTTCCAAGCGGGAGCAGCAAGCTCCAGGCCAAAGCACGGGGAAGGCGTTCTCTTCTTGTGGAGGGGACTGGAGTGTAGGGCAGAGGGCTTTACTCCACACAGTGGAAACATTTAACGCTGGATTCAGCCAACTAGTCACTTAGATGATCAATCCCAACTTCTGGGAGCCTGCTCCACTCCAGAAGAATCAACCACCAGATAATATTGGAAATACAAGCAAACTTTATGGTGAAGTGCCTAACGCAGCCCATTAAAAAGCAGTATTCCAGTAGGCAAGCGACAAGCAGCCTTTCCTTGCTGGAGAGATGCCTCCTGAAAGAAAACAAAACACAAAAAAAAGGAAAAGAAGAAACAAACCAACAAAATGGACAGTCTGCTCAGTGGGAGAGGAGAGGCAGCAGTAAATCTGATGGGAGCAACACCAAGCAGTAGCTACACGCCTGCTCTCACAGTTTGCCTGAGTTGTTAAGATTCACAGACATGCACCGGCATTGCTTGACCTTCTGAATTTTCTTGAGTCGGAAAGGTGGGTCCAGCTCAGGGCACTCCAGCTGCACGGTCGAAGAGGTGACCTTGTGTGGCTTGCAGAAAGCACAGGACTGGAAGGACTCCTCCTCCTTTTTCACGTGCCGCGGTATGTAGAAGGAGTTGCACTGCCCATAGCAAAAGCGGTTGATGATGGTGCGGCTTATGCAGCCCTCCTCACTGACAGTCTGCCGCAGGGGCTGCGTCTTGCACCAGTCGCTCTTGAGGTACTTCCTTTCGGTGACCACGAGGGCCTCCTGGCTGGAGGCCAGCACCTCCTTATTCAGCTGCTGCCTCCGCTCCGAGTGGTTGCTGCTGCTGTCTTTGTAAGGGGAGGGAATGGCGCCTGCAGGACGGTTTTTCCTGGTGTCTGTTACTTGAACCAGCGCTGCCATCAGAAAAACGGACAAGGCAAATTTCCAAATCATCCTGTAACGGCAACACAAGTAGCTGTTAGGAGAGACACATTTTCAAACCACAGAATTGTAATGGAGTTGAACTTTAGGCATGCTTTTAGAAGAAGCGGAGATCTTACCGCCTTCGTAATTCCACCACTTTTCCTAGGAGATTAGCTCTACTCTAGGGTGATTATTTATCATGAAGAGGCCAGGCCCTCCCGCCCAAGCTCTCCAACTACTCTTTTTTCTCCATAGGGACACTGCTGCTTTGATCGCTGAAGCAGTGATTTTACAGAAGCTTCAGCCAGAAAGGTTTCCTCCTTCTCTGTGAAATCCTGGGCCAAACAGCTGGGCAAACTCCTGGCTAGTGAAGCCTCAGGACACTCCTGCCAATACTGTGACAGCTGATTTGGGGATGGCGGGGCAAGGGGAAGGGAATACCAGGTTACACAAGATGAACTCCCATCTTCCTCTCCAGCCCCCGAGTCCCTGCCCAGCCTCGTTCCACACAGAAGTAGCGAGAGGTGTCCAAAAGCGTATTTTTATTATTTTAAATTGCTTCTAAAGTTTCTTGGGGCTTTTATGGCACTTACAGGCTTGCATTTGTTGCCTTTGTGGGAGGCCGAAAACTTGATGGATTTATTCTTGCAGCAAGAGGAAATGCTTAAACACAACTTTGAGGACTTCATTACTGCAACGCCTCTTAGGCAAATGGTTTGAAAAGGTTTGTAAACAGGAGAGAATTCAATATTTATTTTAGATGTTAAGGAACAGGGTAGAGCATAAGCCAGTTGCTAAGTGAAAATAGTCAGCCAGTTGGCAAAATTTTTTTTTTTCCTATGGTTTTCTATTAGGATTTCTCGTTCTGTGGAGCATCTCTTACCAACTCTTGGATTTTCATCAACCACTTGTCCAATTCATTTTAGTAATGCGTCTCGATGTGCTTCCAGGATATCAGAATAGACATACTAAATTTCCTCATAAAGTCAATGCTCACCAGTGAACTGCCACAACTCATTTGACAGTTCATTTCACATCGTTCTCCCTGGAAAGGGAGAACAGAGGGTCTCTAGGGCGCCAGAAGTGAGTGCAGCCCAGAAGCTTCCCATTCGGAGGCAAGGACGCTTGAAGTCTTTCTGAAAGTCCTCTGCTCACCTTTGTTCTTAATGGACTGTATTTTTACAATAGCGTACAGATGAAAGACTCATCCCTCTCTTCCCAGTAAAGCTTCAGATCCTTCCAAGTAATGATTTTTTTTTCCTTTAGAGTAATGCCAAGACAAAAAAATGCCATCACACCAGTAAATATAGATATGTCTAAGACTATAGACACTTGAGATGTTGCATAGGTACTCCTAACATGAAAACATGCCATTTTCCAAACAAAGACAGCAACAGATCAAAAAAGTGTTTGTGGCAAAGGTGCAAGAGAAGATGACAACAGCAATAACAAATACTTCTCACCTAACAAAGCAGACCTAACGTATTTAACCCCTATGGAGATAAAGAGAAGGAACTACTGTAGCACACTAGATGAGATAACATCCTTTTAGGTGATTTTCTAAGTTTACAAGATCTTGGTGTCAGACTTTGACTAAATTTCTAAGCAGAGAAGTTTGAAGTGCTGAAGGAAAGAAAAGTGCTAATCCTATAGCTGTGAACGGAGGATGTTCTGATGCAGTTACATTTCACCAGATTGTGTGCTAGAAACAGAACCACCTTTAAATGGAAACCAGTATTTCTAAACCCCAAATAAACTCATTCATCTGCAACCATGCCAGCTGCCCTCTGACACCCATTGTAGCCATGGGTACTTTAAACCAGTGGCCTATTTTCACACTGCTTAGCATTCAGCACACAAGTTCAGAAGTTTTGTCCAGAGTCTTTAAATGAAGCAAGACTAGACTTGGCTTTGCTCGCAGGTATTGTCGCCAAGACCATTGGATGTCAATCTACACAGCCAGGCCAAAACCTAATCAGGTAATTAGTTTCAGTTGAATATAGTGTTCCACGCTTCCTTTCAAACAGTTCTCATGTTATTCTGCACTGATGGCTGCTTTTCAGTAGTAGATAAACCAACTGATCCCCACTGCTTTGTGTTTTATATAGAAAAGGGGAGGAACAACCCCAGGAGTTACAAGCCTACGTCTTCTAGAAAAAGACAGAGGTGAGCTCTCCACAAGATGCCTTATGCCAACACTCCTCAGGCGTACTCTTCCACTCTTCTCTTGAAACGCAAGCCCACAAAGCAATTGTGATAACTCTACTGTCCTTCAGGGAGGGAGTTTGGCCCTTTTCAGCAGGGATATTGCCTCTCCAGTCTCATTTCTCTGATCCTGGCGGGGAAAAGGATGGTACAGGTCCAGAGGCACATCAGAAGGTGAGATGCACTCTTTTCCCCATCCCTTCCTCTCTTCTTTGGGAAACCCTGTCTTACCACACCCGCCCCTTCTCATCACAAAATGCAAGTTGAAACTGTTTCCCTTTCGTGTCAAGGATGGGGTCAAGTAGAAATCCTATGTAGGAATTCAGGAAAGTTGAGAGAGAGCTAACAACTCAAGGTCTACAATATAGAGAAATATTATAGTAGCTTTCTAATTACTGAAATAGTTTTATGTAGGCATGGAGAGCCGTTCAAGAGAGTAAGTAGGATTTATTCAGTAAGTCTATGTTTATAACTAGTAAAGCATTATTAATCAAAGCCACTATTGTAAGGTTATAAACCAAACACTGCAGTACATGTTAGCAAGTACTTCTACAGACAGGTAGGCACGCACCACCTATTTCTGTCGTTGATCCTTATCAAACCTGTACCTTAAAATGTTTACATAATAGAATAATAATCTGTTTTACACTAGCAGGTCAAATGTGCATCCTGTCAGATCGTGGAATTTCTAATCACAGGGTTGCCCCTTACTAGCCTGCAAATCACCCCTTTCTAAGCCCTGGCACACAAACCCCCTATTCAAGCAAGTAAGGGTGCAAACAAGGTCACTTGGTGCCAAGGACTACATATATTTTTCGGTGCTCACATGCAAAGAGAAGAGAAACCTCAGTATTCTCAGAGAAACAGAACATTTTTGTAAACTCAGCCTGAACGCAAAGCGACATGGTGAATGCTGTCTGTCTTCAGACAGAAGAGGATGAGAAGAAACACAAAGCGTACTGGAGAAGAATCTGGCTTCTGGCACGAACAGGGCAGTTCTGTCCTACTTACATGTCACAGAATTGAACAGCATGTGGCTGAGACCAGGCAAGCGAGAACTGCCTCAAGAGACCAACACCTCTAAAACTTGCATGAATGCCAGCCTGGGCCCACCGTTGCTGCTGCACTGGGGGGCTCTCCATGGCAGAGCCAGTGGAAGCTCCCATGTGACAGTTTTCGGCTTCTTCAAGTGTCGCTGCCAGCTGCTGCCCGTTCCCCCCACCCCTTTTTTCCAGTGTGTGAGCTGGTGCAGAAAACAACTTAACCTTAGACTAGACACCAACCAAGGCCTAGCTGCACTTACATTTCACATGCTACGTTTTTATCTCTTTGAGATAAAGAAATCAGCATCAAGTATGAGTTCATAAACTCACCAAATCCATCATGCTGGAGCTGGGCTATCAGGTACCCCGGAGTGTAAAAAATCCTTGGCCAAGGAGGCAAGAATGTCAAGATCCAGCTCCGTAATCCAGAGAGGTCAGGGCACTCAGCTAGGAGGGGAAGACCCAGGATCACTGTGTCTGCCCTTAGCTTTATTTCTTGTTTGTATCCAATTACCGTGTAACATAAAATATCTACGAAGGCAGGCTCCCTCTTGCATACCGACCTTCTGGCCCTATAACTCACACATTCTTGAAAGCAACCCAGCTTCGGAGCAGGACAGGCAGCAGTGTAACCCCCAAAATAGCCTATAGTTCTGTGGTTAGGGCACTTCTGTGGGGAGTATTGGATTTGACTTCAGAATTCAAGTGCATCATTTTTGGAGAAGTCCCCCAGTGCAGAAGTAGGTGCTATGGTCTGAAAGACAGGGCAGGAGGTAATGGCAGCGCCCATCTGTGCTAAGTGACTGCTCCACCATTTCCTCTGGTTTTCAAAGGCGTGACTACAGTTTCTAAGCTCAGGATGCAGTTTCTGACTAGCAGTTCCAGTTTTGTAGATCAGCCTACTTCAGGCTTGCAGGTGGATAGAAAGAGAGAGGGATGTAACTGGAAGATCGCTGTGATATTTTCTGTTAGCTGCTCAGGAAATCAGCAGGTGTGAGACCCATTTGTTTGTTTTAGCATGCAACACCTACAAAGGACGGCATTATCAGCATTCCTGGAAGCACCCAACTCTCTGATACAGATATGTCACACAATCATCTCCTCTCCACCAGGCCTTCCTGGAAGGGGTTCAGAAAAAAAGCCACAGTCAATGGTTAAAAAAAATAATCTGCAAAACCTGTCTTACCATGGAACTTGAGAGCCTACCCATTTAGCTTAGTCACAGAATGGATTCAGCCTGTAAATACATGTGGAAGATTTAGTACTATAAACCTGTCCTACACCCACCAAAAGCACCGTGAGCACCAATGACTGGGAAGATGATAAACAAATTCAGAGATACTTTAGTTTCTGAAAATTTTGGATTTAATTAACAGCTGAAGAGTTTGCCTTGGAAATTGGTTTCTCTTCAACTACCAGCAAAGGGCAGAAATTACAGGCTAGATTAAATCAGGTATGGTTCTGTGGCACGGTACATACACGGTCACATCTGACCACCTGCATCACTCTTTTGCAGTCTCCATCCTGCAAACTTCAGAGACATGAGAGCTCTCCTTTGCGATCAGCTATTCAGCTGATTGTGGGAATCTCTGTTACCAAAAAATTTTCTACTCCCCGCTTACTTTCGTATTAGACCTAGTCAAAAAAGAATCTGTATAAACCAGCTGTATGTACGTTAATGTAAGAACACGGTGTACAAAGCCAGTTCTCAGCATTTAAGATGGGACACAAGAAGTGTTCCTTGAAGACAAGCCAGGCAGTAACTTTTCAAAGAACTAAAACTTGGCTTTAGCAACAGAAGCGGGAAGCCAGGAAATATCAGATTCTCTACCAGGAAGCCAAAAATGCTATTTATTTAATTTATTAATGGTTAGGCATGATTCTAATGGTACAATGTTCAAATAAAGACTATACAAATCAGGCATCTTTGGGCAAGGGAGGCATTTGGTGCTAACTTTGCCCTTTTAAGTATCCTTTGGAAACTATTGCTGCTGTTTCTCAACAACATCAGCAATAGCCGAACATTGTACTGTATCTTTCTTTTTGCAGAGCCATGGGCCTCAGTAAATCATTCCATCATTAATAGATTCTCATGATTAAATTGCCAAGACTGAGGCCAGCCACAACAACAAAACATGTAGGAGGCAGGAGGGGACCAAACTTTAAAAAACCCTCAGAAAACCCAGTACTGCAGCTCAAATGTGTTATTCAGATATTCAGATACAAAATCACTGCATTTCAGCAGTATAGTTACCATGTACTAGGAATACTAAGTATCACTTTTTAAAATCACTGCGTGCAACACCAAAGGGAATAATTGTTTAAAAAACAATTAATGCCATTACAAGCAGAAGTTTTTCCATTCCTGCCCTCTAAGAACCTTCTACAGTGATTCGAGAGAAAGCTATTTGTTGCATCACAGCCCTAGCAGTAGGTGGTAGAGGGAGAAAACATTTCATTCAGACTTAATAAACTCCTTGTACCCTCACTGGCTGGCTTGGATGGAGATCCTTCCTCCTCTCCATCCTTCCCTCTCCCTCCCACCAAGGAGATCCATCCTTCTCTCTCCCTCGCACCAACACCTCTCCCCCAGAGAGGCCCAAGCATGCCCACGGGGAACACCACGAAGCTGTGAAGGAAATGGGAAAGGGCTGCCTGCAGGCTGGATGCCGCAGGAACCGTGCTGTCCTGTCCAGGCTCTTGCACTGTTTTTGAAAGGGGAAGGTGGGGTTGGGTTTCACTGATGCCAGCCCACGTTCCTCAGGAGAGGACAGCATTTCCCCCATAATGCCAGAACTTAGAAGTTGTTCTTGTCAAGACAGTTCCTGAAGACACTGAATTTAAAATACTGAAAAATAGAGTACCTCATAGACAAAACCAAAGTACATAGAACAAAGACACTGGTGGGGACAGTCTATGCTAAGATAAAGCTAGTTGAAAGCAACTCAGAGGATGTTGCTTCATGCTAATTTCAGCTCTCACTATAAATTTTCTACAACCAAGAGCTTTATCTTTATTTTTTTCTGAAGAGACTGGGAGTTTAGAAGAATTCCTGGTCCATGCACAAAAATATAAGAGGAATCAAGGACTCAACCAATTACTTCTGTCATATTCAGCAATGTGTAATGTGTCAGATACATTATTTTTAGGACAGGAGCAATTATGAAGAAAACTTGAGGGTAAACTCACCCTTGGCACTAAACCCAGCTAGCTCGAATGATGGGTTTTTCCTTCATAGTTTGTCCTCTATCTTTCTTACCTACCTTTACTGCCTCCAGAAATTCATGTTTATAATCATTGAACCATTACTTCTTTCAGGAACTTCAGACAAGCTCATTTGAAACAGGTTAAAACGCAGCTGCTCACTTCATCAGAGTTGAGATCACATTACTCCAATGCTCCTCTTTGCACTGACATCCTGCCAGGAAGTACATTGATTTAAATATTGTATTACTATCTATGGTATTGGGCTCTCCACAGGCTGAATCCTTCTTACCTTGCACAGCTTCAAAACCTGTGCTTCACTTTATTTTTTTAAGTAGCATTAGTATTAGAGGAATTAAGAGAAGTTTCTCATTTTTGAAAGCCAAGACAAGGAGTTTGTGAGGAGAGTCACTGAAAATTTCATTAGCTGAGATGTCAGTTTTTATCTATTATATCCAAGATATGAACTAGAGTTCCAGAGACTGGAGGGAGGCAGGGGGGAAGCATTGGTGAAGCCAGCCCTGGTATTTTTCTTTGAGATACATTCACTAACACTTATATCCATGATAAATACCGATGCCTCCCAAAAAACACATACACATATAATAAATGCAATTACTAAGGCAATCACCCAACTAGAAGAAAATAGTGAAGGAAACCATGCTCCAAGGTGGTTGTTTTTTTTAAGGCTAAATGTTAGCCAGGTAATACACTGAAGCAAGACACTATCAACTTCATACTGCCCTGTATTTATCAGTAGCAAAGACTTGATTCCACAACTGTGTCAGCATTTACCATTTTAACACAGGAAAAGCAAAATAAAGAGGAGGAAGAAAAGCTGCAAGAAATGCAAAAGCGAAGTCATCCTACAGTAGCTCTGGTAATGCAGCAATGCCATTTTTAGGGGAATGTGAATACACAGAACTCTGACTGAATACTAACAGGTAACTGGACAAAGGCTTTTTGGAATATTGTTATGATTAAAAATCCTAAATTTTGTTGCAATTTCAGCTTCAGGAACTTGTGGTTTTAGAGCCAACCACAGACAAATGTCTGCCTGGTGAGCACATGTGAATTGTCCCAAGCTGAGTGAGATGTCCTACTCAGAAGTGTCTGGGTAGTCATCAGTACTGGCAGCACACGCAACACGGGGAAAAAAGGGGGAGCGGGAGGAGGGAAAAACCCACAAAATAAAACCAGATTTCTGCTTGCCGTCCATGAGGTTGATTTTCTTTCTCCCAACCTGGTTTTGGAGATTGCTACAGTCAGGGGGTGGGAGGAATAAATAAAAGAAAACTCCTTGGATACAAGGAGAATAGCTTTTTGGAAAGGACTGAAAGTTAGTTCTCCTATGAATCTAAAAAATGTCTCTTTGCAAGAGTGAACCAGGTTGAAAAGATACTTGTTCTCCTTCTCAGTGTTCCTCAGCTTTTCAGCACGAGATAAAGAGCCCCAAATAGGCAAGTCAGTTCTGTTTGCACATGAACGTTTTGTCCAGTGAGCAATAATAGCCTACATTTAACTTTATTCTTCTGTGCAGAAGGCAGCTGGTACACTCCCATTTGGCAGCGTTTCATTCAGGAGAAAACAGCAGACTTCTGCCCTCAGGAAACTAAAAACTAAATCAGAAGGGAAGCGGTGGCTTGAGCAAATGTCTTCATTTGTGACCATCCCTCAGCCTGTTGGAAAGGAGGACAGTCAACACAAGAATGGGGAAAGTTCAGCATTTAAATACAATAGCTCATTTCATTGCTTCCTCACTGGAGAATCGATACTACAAAAGACTATTTTGCAATGAGCAGTCTCCATTATATTTTTGTTGTTTGCATTACAACAGAACATAGAAATCTCATCCAAGACCAGTGCCTGACTAAGCAACACAACTTCAAATGTTTGTAGACTAACTTGGTGAGCAACATATGGTGGGACCAGAACTGAACACAGAGGGGAAGTGAGTTACTGGAGCTCAGAAATTCACTGAGATAGACCGTTTCCAGCGTCTTTGAATTGCACCGCATGGCACCAATGCCCTTCTTTTTGCTGATCAATGCCGATTTGTTACCCTTAGGCAAGCTTTTCTTTAAAAACATCATACTTTTGTATATGAAAATGGTTCTGTATGAAAATTTCCAAGATAGTTTCCCTGAGTTTTGATAGAACAGAGGTGGAGTTAGGAGCTTTATTGCTTTGTAGCTTCAAACAATGCACTACTTCCAGAGCACACGGCTTATTTTCTAGCTCACAATAAGGAAGAAGACCATTAGTCTTCAATATACGTGCATTACTGTACTTGCGCCATTCCCAGAAGAGGGCATTTGGATGACATCTGTTCTAGAAGAAAACTGAGGCCTGTACATTAAAGCACCATAAAAGTGCTCAGAAGAATTTCTGCTTGCTTCTCTTAATGGTCAGAAAAATGCAATTACCTCTAAAAATCAATAGGTGGCATGTAATCTTGAATATGAGAAACACTAAATAAATCAGCAGAGAAGTAACATTTAAATTTTCCAGATTTTCTGGTAGATACAGATACTTGTATTCTTTCAGGCTCTCTATTCAAGACGCTATCCTCAGTTACTACATTATGACCCTTAAGTAGTCATCTTCCTGTTTGAAAAATCTAAAATGTTATTGATGGTCTAGTGTTTATATTATGAATTTTTGTAAGCCAATATCCTATTTATAGAGCTGAAACACAGATGGTTCAAATAAGAATTGCTCTTATCTCAATATCCTACAGGCTAGTCTTTCTATTAGGTAGTATGCAAATTCCCATACACACAACATTTCAGCTATGTATCCCACTATTTTCCAATATGCCACTCACAAGAACCATTGCAGCTATATTTTCATAAAGTTGTCCTAAAAATGGCATAGATTTATTGCTTCAAGAGTTTTTCATTTACATTTATCTCTGCTTAAATTTGCCTGACAAAGCATCAGTCCTCCTCACTAAAACTTACAGCAGTTCTGGGGACAGAGTGCAGAAGACCTATGCTAATGAGCAAATAAAACAGGTATTAAGCCCATTCAGCCTGTTAGCCGCAACCAGGTCTATGCCACGCAAATGTGTAACTAAGCGCCTTACCAGAATTATTAGTTTCAGAGAAAAGCATTTTTCTCCTCAGTGAGGCTAGATCTAGGGAATCCTCTGATCCTTTTTTTCCTTTTCTTTGGTTAAGAAGCAACATGCAATTACACATCTGACAGTTCCTCACATTTACATTTTTTAATCCACTGACCAAATTTCAAACAAGTTGGACAGCAAAGCAGTTTTGAAACTCCTATTGCATTACACTAAGTGTGTTTTCTCCTAGGGTACACAGGAAGGCATGAAAAGTATTTCGGGGAAGGGGAAAGGGGGGGGACAAGTCAAGGATATCGCAGTTTGGTACCACAGGAGGCATGAGTAGTAAAGAGGACGTTTAGGGTTACTGTGGCGGACTGGCACACCGAACACATCCATAGAAAATCAGAGTTCATGAGCTCTAATGTTCACATGTAATACAAGACACCTTGAAACAACAGTGGGTCACCTCAAAGTTTTTAATACGTTCTCTTGCTCAGCGTGTAAGCTGGCCCAACAGTTAAAAAACTTATTTGCACTACGTGTAGATGGAAGCCAGGCAGTAACGAGTCACTGCTGCACACCATGCATGGTACTACCCTCCGGCTGATCCTGCAATATTTTGTATCCCCTTTTGTTCACAAACTTACTTGTCCCTAAGAACACCAGGCTTCTGCTTGGCTTACTTTTGCAGTTACTTTTTGTGGATTAACTAACAGTCCATCAGAATCCCCGTTTAATCACTTTTGTTTCAAATGTTTAGCTCAGCTGTGGGCTTTGCTCTGAAAGGAATCCTGTTCACTCAAGGTCTCATATGAGAAAATTCAGGTATGCAACTGAAATGCAATTCAAACCTGTGAGGGCTGAGAAGCACAGCAGCCGCATGCTCTGATGCTTGGTTGTATATGTGCATTTGCAAGCCTGTAAACAAAGATGACATCTGGAGTTCAAAACCTTCAGAGTTACACGGCTTCTTGGCTACCCCAGTACATGCATCAGTTGATGTCCTGCTGCAAGTTCTTCAGTTTGGAACTATTCTGACCCTTATTTTCAAGCTGTTTTGTAAGATAACAAAAGGAATTTTCATTTATTTCACTACATGTCTATTGATATTTCCAAACTGACAGGAATGTTTATAACTGTCATAGCTGTCAGCTGGACCAAAGTATATCACAGCAGCTGATGCTCAACAACTGTCAAAAGTACAGAACTTACGAGGTGCTGTAAAGTCAGGAATACAAATAAAATTGTAATTAGATATGCAATATCAACGTAAACATTGCTAAATACCTAAACATTTCAATATCACTTTCTAGATATACTGGAAAATGTATAGCGCACAGAATGAATGGACAAACTACAGTTTACTCACTGTTATTGGCAGTGTGTGTCACTTCTTAAGTAAAAGATGAATTTTCAGTGAAATGCTGCAGGATGACCTGTACTGCAGGAAATTTCACATCCAAATACTGGAAACTTACTCCATCCCTCCCACTTCACACTGATGGCAACACGTGGCTGTCCCACATCTATGTTCTTGTGGCTTTGATTCATGCTCTGCTCAGTGATTCTCCCTCCGTCATTGCCCAAAGAATGTAAATATTTGTTCTGTCTGTATTCTGGTTTACAGACTTGGCCCATTGTGGAATATGAAGGCAGTAATTCAATCATAGAAGGATCTGTTGCCATGCATAAACTGGGATTTTATGTTTTATGACTTAGGCTTTGCAGAGCAGCCGTCTTCCTACTCACCTCCCCCTCTCCTTGCCCATGACTGAATTATAGTTCTGTCTCTAATTGAAGGCTAGTATTATTCTATTTCTCTTCTGCTGAGAGGAAGACCAGAGCTATCATTCTGAATACACACCAAGCCACAGGAGCCTGGATGAGGTACTCTAATGACAGGTCCTCCTACACAGCACATTTGCAGTCTTTCTGCTAATTAATTTGATTTCCTTTGTCTAGACTAACATAATACAGCAAGTTATGCTCATTTAAAGGAGGATTGTTAGTCTTTCAGTTCTCTCCAAATGAGGAAGAAAGAATAGTCAATAGACTGGAATCTGGGGGAGACTGACTTTGTCCTTGACTACACCATTGCTTATGTTTTCATTTGACCAAGACTTTGTCTCCAGGAGAACCCGAGACAGCACTATCATCAGAGGAGAGACTATAATCAAAATCAGATATCATCGGTATGTGCATGGCAAGGCAGTGGCAGTTACACAGAAGGGTTCTGTCTACGATGCACGGCAGTCAGTGGCTTTCTTCCTGGCAATCGCTTGGCATTTACTGTTCACAGCTCCTGACATCCTCAGAGGGCTGAACAAACATGTAATTAAAAACACACACAAGCTGGTTTCTTCAGACTCCCTTCACAGGAGAGATTCAGTTGTGTGCCACTGGACTAGTAAATCAGAGGCAAAGCTAGTAATGGGAGTTAAACAAGCAACTCCTCACTATTCGGAAGGCAAGACCTTCATTCAGCAGTTTTGACAATGATTGAAACTGTGGAGCTGAACAGAGTCTCAGAGCTGAGCTGTCCATCAAATACAGGACTTGGGAAATAGAGTGATGCATGATGAACAGATGAACCGACTTGGATTTGAAAGTTCAGCCTTCTGAGTCAGGTGGGCAGATCCAGTTTTAATACCCAGAAAGAAAAGTGACAAGTAATCACACATCATATAGGTGCACTGTGGAGTGGAATGAGTCCACGTGTTTCTTAATAACGGCAGGGAAGATCTTCCCCTACGACAGAAAACAAAGAAGACGGGAGGAAGCCTACAGAGGCAATCACCAACCTCTTCTGCTCACAAACCCACAGAAAAGTGCCAGAGCTCCCCTTTTGTAGGCAATTTCAGCATCTTTTCTAGCCTTGGAACCTCAGTTGCATTTATCATTTTGCAGCATCAAAGAGGGGAAAAATTCCAACTTTGGGACTTACTGGCTCAGGGATTTTTTTTTGGCTGATAGAAACTGGGGACCCTCCTTACATAAACACAAGCAGAAGACAAACAGCACCTAGAGGCTCTTTATTAACTTAATGTGACCTTGTTTTTTTACAGTGCTTGGCCATAAGCCATTCATACTGTGTCACCACAGTTAAGGTTTGAATATTTTTCCATTACTCATGCTTTCAAGCTCAGTAGAAGTAGACAATAAGTAAAAGGAAATCTAAAGATTCTTCCCTTTGGCTCTTTCAGAAAGTTATTCTCAGAAAGGTCAGGGAGGTATCTTGGAAAGAGTTAGCCAAAATCTAGCTATAAATTTCAGTGTGAGATGGCAAGCTCCATTTCTCTTCCAGGTCTGTTCAAGGCCTCTTCCCCAGCTCTAACTTAGGCAGCACTTCCTTGAATCTAGAGGAGAGAGATGACACTTCTGGTAGTCTTTGATGACCTCATGTTACTACGTAGAAGGACAAAGATACTGAGACTCCATTTCACGTCAGTGCTTGATCTGATTGAGAGTCGTGAATTGTCCAAGTGAAGTGGCCAGGACAGCTTCCCTTTTGACATGACTACAATGTTAGATACTAGCTAATATTTCCAGATGTGACCAGTAAATTCAATGATTGTGAAGAGGAGGAACAAGTGACCAGAAAGCTTGCTCATTCAGGGTTTGGGTTTTTCTTTTTCCTCCTATTACAAAGTAGTCAGAGAACATGTTGTGCATTACAGTTTACACCATTTTACTAATCCTACCACTTAGTGCTGTTTCAAGCATTTATATATATCTTGCTGAAGCACCAAGGGAGATCGATCAGCTGAAGGATTTGGCAAACTACTTGTAATGGTTCTCCTAGCATCTCCTTGGTGCAACCATTGCAAGTAGTTTAAACTTGTATACACCACCCTATAAACCATTCAGTTGGCTCAGCAACCGAATGCCATCTGCACCACTTGCTAAGGCATGTTGTAGTTGATTAGAGCAAATAAGATCATCCCAAGGAAAATGCTCTGATCCATAGGTTTGCACTGGTTCCTAGCGAGTGATCATACACACAACTCACATACTCATTTACGAGTGATTTAGACCACAGGTACAAACAACATTATGCACCCATGAACATGGCTCTTTCTTGACTTTTTCCTATGTCTTGGCTAAACAGTAGACTTTTAAAACAATTTATGTGTAATATGGGCTTAAGAGGACTGGAATTTCAAATAAGGCCAGATGGAAAATATTTTCTGACACTATGAGAACTAGAGATATTGAAAACCTCATCTCCAAACTGGAGGAAAAAATTAAGTCCTGTCCACTGGCCTACATTTTCACTTCAGATCAGCTGAACTATTAGATTCTGAATTCTTCCTTATTTTCCTTTTGAAGAAGGAGGTGAAGTGAGTAAAAATTGGGTTTAAGATACTTTCAATGTAAAACTATTAAACCCTCAAAAGTCAAGAAGCCATTTCACAGAGTTAACGTGAAACACCTTTTTGTCTCAGTAATGGGAAAGGCCCAAAAAATACACATAAATTGAACTAGGACCTTCAGGTGTTTTCAGTCTAAAGATGCTCATATCTCTTCCTGAAAAAAAGCAACTCTGAAAAAAGAGTTTTGATCAATACTTCTCCTGCAAACTTTCATTCCCACTGTGTGGAGAGACAAAAAAAAAGTTTCAACTCTGAACCCTTGGGGCCAGCTACCACAATTCGTGTAGCATGATGGCCCTCAATGGGTCAAGGGTAACCACAGCCCCATGGGATTTTTTATGCTTGTATTTTGAAAGGAGGCTCAGTAAAGAATTTGGCTTAGCAAAACAAGGCTATGCTTCCTCTCGTCCCTTACTTAGTTTCAGAACAACAGCTTTTGCTTTGAGTGATTATTTCAGCTTCCGTAATTTTTCTCCACCACAAAATTGTAGAGAAGCTCCGTACAGATCAGACCAGTGATTTGGGGAGCATAAGAACATGGATAAAGTCAGAGCATCAAAGAGAAATGGAATAGCAATTAGGAAAAACACTACCAAAAATGCACCTAGCAAAGACAAAGCTAAAAGTAGCTCACCTGTCTGAAAATCTGCTAACTTGGCAAAAAACATTTTTCTTACAGGACCCTAAGAAGCTCCTAATTAGCACAAAGACTGAGGAATACTAATTGCCACTTGGCAAAACTCTGCTCATTAAAAACGCAGGGCACATTTGTGGGGCTTTTTTCTTCCTTCCCGCCCCCAAAATCAAACTCTTATCTTACAGTATGAATGACATAAAAGGCTGTATCAGAGCAAGTGCACAATTTCATATCTATCTATTTGTTATAAGGCTGAAGGGGAGGATTCTTAAGCTTATCTAAAAAGAAAAAAGGAGTGAGAATTACATCATTAAACTGTATGGTTTAAGCAGAATACGCAATGGCACTGCAGACTTGAACAGGAAAGGAAGCAAGAGAGGCGCATTTGAATTAATAGAAACAGACCTAAGAAGGCAAGCTACTGAGTGGATTTACAGCATAACTGTACAGAAGACATAAGGAGCTCATCTAGATACCATGGCTTTAACAAGGTCCTCTCTGTGACTGTTCTCCACCCCCCTCAAAAAAAAATGTTATTTGTTTAAAGCTGCTTGCCAAATCCATGGCAAAGCATCTAACAGAAACCAGAGATGAGATTTAGAGACACTTTAGAAATAGGTGACAGGGACATACATGTCACTTGAATCAATGTGAGCAATCCAGAAAACTTCTGTTCCCACACCTACAAAGCCTCCAGTTTCATTTTGGACTGCGACATTGCTTACATGTCTATACACCGGTGCCTCTGTAGGGCGCCCAGACGTACAACTAGGTAGGTGGTAATGCTGTCTGCTGCCATTCACACAGAAGGCAGACAAAGCTTGGGAGCCACTCAGCAGCTCCCCGACTGTCCTGCTTTGTCACGTGTGTTTCACATACACCCAACCAACACCACTGAGTGGAAGACGAACAGCATTAACTACTACCAGTTATTCAAAAATTTAGCCAATGGGGCACGCTACTTATCTTTCTTGTAACCAGCTTTGCAACAAGATCTTCCCCATTTATGAACTTAAGCTCAGAGTTTCAATACCTACATGAACTGGAGATAATTCAACTCACATTCCCCCCACACTGCCAAAAAACCCCTCTAAAAACTGCAGAAAAGGCTAGTGGGAAAGCGGAAAGCACAAAGAGGCATTACCCATACTTTCTGTTAAAGCTGGGTTATTAAGTAGGGAATAAACATAAAATTCCTGGACCTAAAGGGAATTATAATACCAAACCCAACACTATTTTTCTGTGATCAGGCTTTGTGATGTGGAGGGTGAGGTCCTGATTTAAGCTTCCTGAATTTTATCAACACATTAAGAAGGTCATTTGTCCCAGGTTTTTGAATCCAAATGAAAATAATCACAGACCAAAAGAATTAAAACCTATGCCTTTTTCTCTCAATTTTATGTTCTGATATGAATCCTGCAGGATGTGAGTCCAAATATATATCCCAGTTATATATATTCACTGTAGAATAGTGCAACTCCGCTTTCAGGTAAAGTAATGGCACAGAGAAAACTCTGTATCTGACCCTGAGAAATAACCAAAACAGCTATTAATGTCAGCTGGATATATTTCTAATTGCAACCCATGCCCCTCTGAGATAACGCTTAAATCACCTCATGCTGTCACCCAGTCCAGGGTGCAGTTTGATTCATTTAAACTGTGAGCCACAGTCCCCCTGCTCCTGGCCCCCACTGGCACCACCTTTCCCCCACCCAGCACACAAGCATGCGTGCACACACCGACACACACACACACACACTCCTCGGTCACTCTGTGCCAGTACTAACAACCATGCAGCCACACAGTCAGCAAGACAAGTTTGCTGATCCAGCCGAAAAGGTATTTTTTTTGTTTTGCCGGACAGCTTTCCAGCTGCCTGCAGGATCAGTAGTGCCGCCGGGGCCCCCGTGCCAGCACGGGGCTGCTCTGCCCCGCCAGCACCAACCTACAGGCAGGCTGCCTTCAACCAGCTGTGAAGACACACCCTGATACTCCTTCCAAACTGGGGCCTGGGAACGCTGTCACCCAACTTACCTGTTTCAGGGTGGAGGAGGCTAATGTAACTGGAAGGGTGTGGCTGATAAAGGTGGCGTTGACTGACAGAACTGCATGCTTTTGCGTCCTGTATGAGATGCATGGTCCTTATATCTAAATGGCTTGGTGTTAGGACTACAGTCTGTACCACAGCGGTGAGAAGAAATAAAATAATAATAATAATAATAATAATAATAATAATAATAGAATGTGATGAGTAGTACCATTTCAGATGCCCAAGGGCATCCAAGATGTTTGTATAGGCTGGCACATCAGAGATAGACCCTATGGGAGATGCATGCTCCTCCACAGTGGCCACTGGAAGCCAGGTGAGAGATGTGGGATATTCAAACAGGCACCAGGCACATCTGCTGAGGCAACCAACTTTCCGCCAGAACCTCATTCTGCTCTACAGACACAAGGACTCGTTTTTCGCAAGTGTCTTAAACATTACAGCTCTTACTTATGACTAGATTTCCAAAAGAGGTATGCACCATTTATCTCAAGTCCTCAATGGATGTGGGGTACTTAAAAAAAGGATCTTTTATCTTATCTTGAAAATGTGCTCTGCAACTGTAGTGCAAAACGAAATATTAAACATGGAAAAAGAAGCATGAAAATGTACTCTAACTGCTGCATCCTACTGTCTGACTTTTGAGAGTCTTGCCTTGTAAGTGCAAAGGTTTCTTCCACCAAGGCTTTGGGGTTTTAAGTGATTAAACACAACCACTGGTTAGACTGCATGGGAATAATCTACATGATATATGAAGCACTGATGCCTTCTGCTTCACTCTTTCTCCATTAGTCATATGCCCCCCTCACCCTCCCTGCCCTAACACCTACCCTTGCTGGATTCTCCACACCTGATCCAGAATCTAGCACTGAAGATTGTGGCAAGGTGGCTCTTCTTCCGTTGTGTGAAGATGCTAAGTACCTATGCGATTAGTGCATTGCAAAATTAAGCAAACCTGAATTTAAGGACAAACAAACAAACAAACAAACAAGTAATGTGGTTTGGTGAAAGAAGTTGGAGGAAATAGTTTTCCGTTCTCTTTCCAGGTAACAGATGAGCCAAAAATGCTCATGAGACAGAACCAATCTGCTGGTTAATAACCTGAAAAAAAAATCTATCAGAAGTCGTAACATAATTTGAAAGCAAGTATTTGTCCAACCCCCCTTTCAGAACAGAGCACCAGAACTGTAACAAAAGTTGGTCACTTGTTCTGGCTATTGAATTCACACGGCTTTTTGCCCTCATTAGGCAAAAGCATAAGTTGTGCATGCACATGACATGGTAAGAAATGGAGTGATGATGCTAATACATGAAAGAGAAAAACAGGAGACAAGTTTTCAGGAGCACTCATTCAGCAGAAGGCTGAAACAGCATCTGACCAGTCAGGGTCTAAGGTGAAGCCTTCAATGCCAAAGAGCACTAGCTTGTATCTCTGCCACCCAGTTAACGGGTACAAACACCACAGCTACTAGCCATCCAAAGGGCACAAGCTTATGCACAGAACCTGTCCATTAAGCTTCTCTTTGTTATTGAACGAAGGCATCTTCATTCTCCAAAAGTCCGGATGATTTTCAGTACCATGTGGGCTAATGTTCTCCAGTTAACTACAGCTGCATGCATGCATACATATAATATAATTACTGGCCAACAGACAGGACTAAGCTCTCATACAGGTATGAGCTCACACCATTTTAGTAATTAGGACTCTGATTAAGAGAGGAAAGCTTTAAACTAACACTGTAGAAGTTAAGCAAACACTTAATTGGCTTCCTGTACTCAGGTCCAAAAGCCTGTTGAAGTTACCAGACCTTAGAAGAAAAGCATGATAACATACCCTACGCACCAGCAAGTCAAAAGCATCAGGGAACACACCCTACCCACTTGTAATTAAAATTAAGAGATGGATATTGTATCAAAGTTGGGTACGTTTTCAGTTTGGATCAGATGGCATTTAAACAGGGAAAGCGGTCTGCCACCTCAAACATATATCTCTTATTTTTAATCAACCTCCTCAAGTAATATTTCTTCCTCTTAAAGGAAGCCTTAGGCTCTGTACTTCACTGACAGCTTTTTGTTAAATCAGCTTCCATACACATCCCCCCCCAAAAAGTGCATTGATGTCTTTCACAATGGTCGTCACAGTAACCCGTCTGTCCCAACATGTCCCACAGTAGAACAAGAGACTCCTCAGCACCTGGAAATTAAAAAAAAAAAACAAAAGCAGAAGCTAACCCAACTTATATGCAAATCTCAAAAAAAACCCCATCAGATCTATGCCCACCACACTTTGCTGATGGTAGGCTGAGGACATTAAGAACAAATCAAGGCTCTATTTTTGGACTTGAAAATATGGCTGCACAAATACAGAATAGAAAGTAGTAGCTTATGAGCCAGTTCTGGGCACCACGCTTCAGGAAAGCCATGAAGATTTCTAGAGGGAGGCAAGGAAGGAAAACAAGAACATTTATATACACAGAAACCATAACTCAATGTGGCAAGATTGCAGAAATCAGGGATCTTTAATATAAAGAAGCAAAGACCAGAGGAGTGATGTTAATAGCTTTCAAATGCATAAAAGGCTATTGCAAAGAGTGAAACAATATGTCTTTACTCTTCGTGGATGCAAATGCAATGATGTCAGCAAGTAAGATTTCAGACAATATTCCTATTAGCAAATGCCATGATACAGATAGTGAGGCATTGGAATTGATTTGCCTAAGTTTGTAGACTCATCATCGGAACTATTATGGAGAAAGTGATGCAAAAGGGAAAAAAAAATCACATCTGCCACAGATTACGTTAGATAAAATGGATCCTAACAACCAGGAGATGAGCCAGATGACTTCACAAAGTCCCTTTAATTCCCTTTTAAGTAAATAGACATACATATATATTATATAGAACAATTCTTGTTCTCCAAAGAACCATCTTTTTAATAGTTTTTTGCCTAGTTTTCTGTCATCTCTTTTCTCTTCTTATCTTCCTAGGCTTTTTTTTTTTGTGCTAGCTATCACAGTAAGTCATCGTTCTTTTTGCAGTACAGCTTAAGGTACATTTGCTATGGGGTCACTAAACCGCTACTCAAAGCCAGCCTTATGTTTAACACACTGCAATCTGCTAATTGTGACCTACCAGGTTTATAACGCAGATACTATCAGATGCTTTCAGAATTAAAGACTCGGTTTGATTTCTTTTGCTGTAGTCAGAATACGTAACATTTGTTTAATGCTCCTCTGTTGGCAAAAGAGGCCAGGACTCAAGATTCTGTAGAATGTCTTGGGTTTTCCAAAATTTAAGTTATTTAGAGGAAACATTGCCTAGTTTATTTGTTGAAGAAGATGAATGTCATTTATAAATCATTAGAAAATAAGTCAGGTTCTTAAAGCATATTTAAATACCCATAAAACACACACACACACCCCCCATTTTCCACATAAGGCTAATTTGGGCACAGTTTTAAACCATCTTTGAGGACTGATTTCAAGGCAGAGAAGTCAAAACTGCTTAATTAGCCGGTATGGGTAGACGGTATCATGCTAATATTGTGCCATATCATGCTTTTTCCTCCCCGGCCCTTTGGAGCCAGAGTGACGTTGAACTAGAAGGTGGGCGATGGCACTGCTGCACCAGCTGATGGAGCAACCAAACTCCACAACCAGAAACTGAATGGGGCAGCTGAGTGGCTTCTCACCCGGAGGCCTCAGGACGGCAGAACAGGCCCAGAAACAACCATGTCCTCGAAGATCTGAGGCAAACCACAGCGGTTCGCACAGACCAAAACATCTGTATTGTCCTTGTGACAGCAAATTCCTCTCTATTCGTAATACCTGTAATTAACAGGTGTGGAATAGTTTGTCAACAGCTGTCATCATAAAGCTATAGTATTTGTCCTACAAGCACAGCAATACCCTGTGAAGATGTATCCACTCTCCAACCCTCCCTTTCCCACAAAGCACAACAAATAAATAAATTAAATTGCCCTCAAACAGAAACTGAACACACACTGGAATAAAATTCCAGTTTCCCATCTGCCTTCTTTATCCTCCCAAAATTGAGATAAGTTTTGAAATTTGATTTACTTACTGTTGCTAATTCTTAAAATTAGCCTACAGAGCAAAGGCATCTCCTCAACATTTTCCCTGTGAGGAACTGCTCCCCTACCTAGATGTAGTCTAATATTTCTGATTACATTAAAGAGGTGGGGTGATATTGCAGTGTGTAGTTTCCTGAAAGCCAGGAAAGACTCATTCACCTAAGAGCAACTTACAACACCAATATCGGTTATTTGTTTACTATTGTTTACTCTTATTATTATTTATTTACTGTTATTTAGTAACTATTATACAATTCCTCTTAGTACTGCTATTCCTGAGAGAAGCCAGTTGCTCTGGTATGTTTTTTAAACCAATGCTACATTTATACTCTCTTGTAACCCAATGCAAAGCATGCATCAAGTGGATATATGTATGTTCAGATTCTAATAAAAAGTACATCACTCATTGCCAAGGAATTACCGTAGGACTGAAACAAAAGGAAAGTTTAACACAAGACAGAATCCTGAAAGAGATTAATACAGCAGGTGAGAAGAAGCTGCACTAGGCAGCTTCATGCACTAGGCAATACTGCAATGTTTTCTACCAACAAGAAGCCCCACACACCTTTTCACTGTGTTCAGTAAGCTCAGGGAAAAAAAGTATGGAGGGAGGGAGGGAGGATTCTCTGCAAGTATGTATTTAAAAACTATTTCAGAGGATTTATCTGACAAATACTGACTTCATTAAAGTGAATAGAAAAAAAAAATAGTATTTTAATTCAATGGAGCCAGTAATTTTACTCTGTGGGAATATCAACACAGAATCCTTGAGTTTTAAAATATACAGTCATTTAGATCAGGCAAGGATCTGTCTTCAGGTAGACTCACTGATATTCCACAAAGTTCAGGTGGACAAAAAAAGTACTGCCATTAAAAATACTTGATCGATTTGAAGTAATCGGCAAATGCTTACAGATAAATTATTGTGACAGCTGACAGATGAAAAAAGCCAACACACCAAAAATGTTTACCAGAAAGTAATTTAAAACAATAGATTAACAACATTTATGTTCTTGGAATATCTTGTAATTCCAACACAAATTATTTTTCATTTCTACTTAGTTTCATTCTTCTTCCTTAGTTATTTTGCATATTTTAAATTGTATTTTACTTTTAATTAATTAAACTTCATCTGGCCATAAAGGGGAAAAAAAGGATGAGGGAAGAGAAGACTCCACAAACCTCTGTTTTCTGCCTAGTGTAACACACCAAATAAATCTAGCCTAGTTAGTCCCAATCTGGGCTACAGGAACCCTTGGCTTTACAAGAGCACCAGTATCGGAACAGGTTCTATAAACTATGGCTAAAAAGGTGTCCCCCAAAAGTGTCTGTAAGGCTGAACGATTTCCCCCTTTTTAAAGATGTCCAGGCCAGCATAATTCTGTAAACCAATGGTAATCCCAACTTTTCTGCTTTCTGCTTTTTCTTGCTTTTGCGATTTAGCAGAGCTGCCCAGCAGGCTCACATGGGACATCCAAGAATGGTTCAGTCTCCCATTACATGCCTTTCTAAGAAGTTTGAGTCTACAATAATTAAATATTAACATGCCACAGTTAATTAGCTCCTACTGTTCTCTTTTTTCACAACCTTAGGTCTCGGGATCTAGTAAGAACTTAATGGAAGACCATTGTGGGTAAAATATTGAGGTAAGGGAAGAGGGAGAAAGAGCTGTAATGCAACTTTTTTTGGGGGGGAAATGTAAAGAAATGAGGACTTTTTCATTGCATGACTGCCATAAACTCTAAAGCGAGAAATATGGAAGTGTAATTGGAATCACCCCGTACCCCATTGATTTACACTCCTGGCTTGAACCAAATTAAGATCTGATTAAGGTTTACTTCAGAGATACCAGACCATCTGAAGTCATTAGGTTCAGTTTTGGCAACGATGACAAATAACTGTTCTTCTGAAGCTAATGGTAACTTTCCCACAATGTGTGCATTAATTGTAGGCTTCGTAACACAAGTGTCTTGTTTGGTACAGTTTCCTGGCTGGAAGGACCTAGTTACTGCCAGTTGGCTGTACCAGGCAAATCATTTAAGCAAAGAAGGGCTGATCCTAATCTCTCCTCATGCAATGCTAATACAGTATCAATGAAGAATTCAGTATCTGTGTTGCTTTGCGTGCACGGCTCCCAACTGAACTTTGGACAGGCAAAATTGGTTGTTATACAGGACTTTCTCATCTTGAAGTAAAATCATGTTCAGTGATCCTCAAAAGCATCTGGGAAATCCCAATGGCCTCTGAAAGGCTCACCAGCTCTGAACTGTGACATTCTGGCTACTGGCACCAGGGGCCATTTCCTATGTAGGGGTTTGACAGTAGAGGGGAGGGGGTAAAATGTGTCTAGCTGTACTTTGGATCTAATTACATCTTCTTATAAGCTCCGAGGATTTTATCACCTTTAGTTCCAGAGTGTAATTTAACCTATGCATTCAACCTCATAGTGATCCTCCCCAGCCTTCAGTTGCACCTTTTTCCTTACAGAGGGAAATTCTCAGCAGATACATCCAAAGATGGGAGCATTAAGAAGCATTTTGCAGCATTTCTTAATATTTCTTCCACCTTTTTTCCCCAGCACTTCTGTGGGAGCCTGCACTCGTGAGAGGCAGGGTTTTGGAAACACTAATTTCTTCAGTATTATCCGAAGTTTAATAATTGCCCACCTCAGCACACTGACTTATGTACACCATAAGCCTAATCCCCAAACTCTCCCTATTGACAGCACAAAGAATGCAGGTGTCTGCCTCACCTATGGGAATTCCTGATGCCGGTCATCTAATTTTTATGTTCTTCAACAGTCCTTATGATGATGCCTCTACTGAATTGCTCAGGTTGCTCAGCTCCACATTCAAAAGCAGCTGCTTTGGAAAATCAGGACTTGCACTTCCATAATACTTTGCAGCTCAGTTCACAAAGCGCTTCAATTTGTTTGGAAGCCACGTAGGCAGGTTACCACAAAACAGTTTACCTTAGCTATTACTCTCCTGCTTCCCCGCAAGGCTTATCAAGTCCAGACTCTGTCAGCTTAATCTATCTTCACAGCTTCACATACTGAGCGAGGACGCTGCAAAATTCTTTGTAATGCTAAGCGGAGGAAAGTCTAAGCACTCTAAGATAGGGGTTTAAGGTGAGCTGCCCAACACGAAACAAAAAGTTTGTGGCTCCATGTTCCCAAACTAGCACTCTAGACATTGTTATTCGTAGAATTCATTTGACCTTCATAATAGGCCAGTCTTTCGCATAGTGAAAATAAGTGGAAGGAAAGAAGGCAAAGGCTACTTTTACCCTCCACATATCTAAGCAGTGCCAGAGGGGCCAGATACATTTAGATTCTTAAGTTACTCAGAGACTGTGCTGAAATATCTAGAATAAAAGCAAAATGCTCCTTTCATTACCTTATGCATGTGTCAAGGTTTTATTGCAAGTCACATATATAAGCAAGGTTGGGCTAACAGGCATATTTTAAGTAAAGGGTAAGATGATATGAGAAGGTGACCCAGACAGAGTGGCAATGTCACAGTGGTTCTTGATTCGTGGTTTTTTTAGTGGGGCAAAATAACACAATCTTATGAGCAAAAACAGTGAAAGAAAAAATGGCTGAATACTTAGCCTTTCTCTCCCCACACTCCTAGCATGTCCTGGAGAGCAGCCCAATAAACAGGAGCAAGCAAAAGCTACAAATGTATAAGCCTCCTCTTCGCAGACACCAATGATTGCTGTTTTAAGTGCAGATTCAAAAACGTGCCAACATTTGTCTTTCTCCCTTTTCCCCTGCACATTCCTTCTGCAGACCTCTAACTACAACTTTGTATGAGGGAAACAGTTGCATGCCACAGGATGATTCGGAGAGAGACTGCTGTCTCAACATAGCATGAAGATGACTAAATAGTGACAAAGTAAACCATCCCTCAAAGATAAGTCAATAGTGAATAAGTAATTTTATCTGTTAATATGCAATGAATACTTGCAAAGGTTGCACAACGTAAAATCTACTAGCAGTTAGACGTGAGTTCCCTCACATATGCTAACCAGGGAAGCCTACGGAGGAATAGATCCCATTTGACTTCTTGATGAAAAGCCGTAACAGCAGCAAGTTGTATGTATAAACTCCTAGAAAAGGATTATATCCTAAGAGATTGTTAGCTTACAGCCAGATATCTTACAGTAAAGATGCACTTTGTAAGTATTTCTTAGGAAATGTGTTAAATTTCCATTTAAAAATATTTTTAAGAAAACAAGGAATGAGTGAGGGGAATAGTTTATAATGAATAAAAAAAATCCTAAAAGTGGTTAAAAAAACCAAAACACTTGTTAAACTCCCTCACACACACTCTGAAGCCATAAACAGTTTGGAATTTAACTTGTAGTTAAAACTGACAGACCACTGAAAAGCTTAACTCACTTTTCACTTCTGTCATGATTTGCATTTTTCTTTTTTTCAGTGACATAAAAGCATTAATCTGTTTGGATTTTCTTCTTTAATATACTTTTCAAGTTCTCATATATATTTCTAGCATGGCATGATATCTGTCCTATAAACTCTGTGAAAACATAGCTTATGATGTTTAAAACATTCTATTTAATTAAAAGAAATTAAGAGTCCTCCTAAAATGTGCAAGCAGCAGTTGTATGTTCTGAAATCCAGGCTGTAAGTATACATCCCTTAAATTTTCCTAACTTCTTGAATAAATAGATCCTCTGAGGTTTCCCAGATAAGATATATTTTAGATTACTTAGGCTATCCAAAAAATGTTTTTGCCGCTCTGTGCAATTAGAGCTGAAAGGGCATTTATCTTGCTATAAATAAGGTGACTCTTAAAGAATGAAGTTCAGAAGTGTTAATGTCAACTCTTTAGTGGACATATCTTTGATAGGGTAACTCCATATCTTAAAGTACCTAGGCTAGTTTAACTCAAATTTGAAATTAATTCTGACCTTTATAATATATGCAAGTCAGAAAAACTGATGGAATAATTCCAGAATTAAATTATGAGTTTTATCATAAAACCTAAGTATTTACATAACTGTTTTGAAAGTTACCATTTAAGTGTGATGTTAACTCAGAACCACACCCAAAATCATATAGAGTAAAAGTATAACTGAAATGTTCCAGAACAATCTATGTATGGAATAATTGAGTTCATCAGAAGGAAATCCCCTCTTCCCTACTTTACAGTACTTGGGTTTAGATACGCTGCTTCAAAAGAGAAAAGTGCAAGGGCAATTAGCTGTTGTTGTCTCTTTCTTTTACTACAGTAAAAATATATTTTACAGCTATGGATGACCTTGTGTAAACTGTAAACAAAAGCTTTGGACGTCCCAGGTTAGAAATGTTAAATAATGAAGATAGCAGAGCAATACACAATGGGCAGAAATTCCCACTATCCAGAAGGCATGCTTAACAGTGCCTTTTTTTAAAGTATAAAAGTATTTTTCCATTGTCTTGAAGTAATATGCTGTTCTACTCCTCTGTGTGGGAATTCATTTAATTCAGTGTGTGCAAATCTGCGTTAGCATTCACATCCTTAGAGGCTTTGCAGTGAAGCAAAATATCAAATTTTTTGCATCCACACATAAGGTCATGGCTACCTCTTTTACCTACTATTCGTATTTGTTTACATACACATATATCACACTGTAATAAGCAGTTTATAATAAAGCATTTTAGCCTCTAATACAATTTTTTTAAAAACTGTTCAATGACAGCAACAGTTTTTACAGCCTGTAAAGCAACCCATAAGGTTCTGTTCAAACAATGACAGCATTATACAATCACAGAATCACAGAATGGTTTGGGTTGGAAGGGACCTTTAAAGATCATCCAGTCCAACCCCCCTGCCGTGGGCAGGCACATCTTTCACTAGATCAGGTTGCTCAAAGTCCTGTCCAAACTAACCCCGAACACTTCCAGTGATGGGACATACGCAGCTTCTATAGGCAACCTGTTCCAGTGTCTCACCACCCTTATTAGCCCGTGTCATTGTTCAGAAAACTTGGGAATGCTGGTCTTTGGGCTGTCTCTTAAATAGCAACCTTATTCAAAGACCTTCCACGCTTAGCAGCTGAGCCTGTCTATCTAGAATGCTAAGGCCACCCAGTACTAACAGGGTTTTCAAGACACCATGCAAGGAGTCTGCACCTATGAACATTGTCAGCTAGAGGATATACGGTGTTTTGAACACTGATGTCAACATTCACAGCACAATTTCTGAGCCAGTTTCCCATAGACGCCGAGTGTACCATTTTAGATATGCCAGATGGCACAAAGAAAGTCTGTAACAGAATTAAGACACAACCTAGCGGCCCGGAGCAGAGCCAAGGGCAGGACGACCCTTTCAGCACAAGTTTAGACCTACGCCTAGCTAAAGTGACACCATAGGCATAGCCATAGGCAGCATAACAAAGCAGGAATACTCACTGGACCATTAACACTTTTAAGAGACTTTTAGATTCTGCCACCTCAAAGAAATTGGTCATGCGACGGAAGCAAAAGGCCAACACAGAAGCTTTAGGAAAGGTTTACCATTAGCAAGATGACAATACTTATTTAAAAGCAAAACTGAAGCATGACTCTCACCCAAAAAATTCCACCGGCATTGCTATCTGACTAACTGCTATATGTGTTAGCAATTTGTATCACGCATCTAGAAGTTCAAAAGTTATAGTGCATCTGATGCCCAAATTAAAGCATCAGCCTTAATCGTGGTAAAATAAGCCAGTTTTCAAATGTTTTTAAAGGAAAAATAAATATCTTAGGGGAAAAAAATCTAATTTGGAGCACTTCGTAACCAAAGTATCTTAAATTACAGTTCACTTTTGTTGAGAAACTAAGCCTCTCTTTAATTAACATAAATCTAACCATGCATATTCTGATATGACAATAAAAAGCAACTGATTTTGCGTTGTCCTGTAAGCAGTGAAGATAAATCTAAACTCATGATAAATACAATGACAAATACATTTCAATATTCTCAACAAATACACCTAAATTTCAGTGGGGGGGAAAAAAAAAACCCAAACAAGCACGGCATTAGCATCTCAAGCCCCCTATATTTTACACATTCAGAAAACATAACAGCTTAAGTCAATCACATTTGACTGCTATCCAGTTATTTATATGAGTAAATGAAGCTGGCGTCCGAATGGGGAGATGAACTGGCAACTTGCCGCAGCCTTGAGTTACAATTTGTATATAATGGAGCAAACTGCAAGCACTCTGATTGTAGCCTATCTATGTGGATGAAGCTAAGCAGAAGAGTTCAAGTAGGCAATATTCTGTTTTAATTAACGATAAAGCAAGATAGAGATTTCTTCAATCTGCAGGTGAAATTGCCCAGGACAGATCTGCAGAACAACTCGCCCCCGCCCATGACCTGAAGCCTGGACTGCCAGTGGAGTTAGATACACAATAGTCTCCCTTGAGACAGTAAACCCTTGGTATGGACTTCTCACCCGTACCTTTGCAGTTCCACTGTCTGAACGGACCACCTAAAATCAAAGCGAAAACTCCCATGGTTGCTGGAAGTCTCAGAGATGCCACAACACGCTGGACTGTACTATGGCCATGGTCACAATAGAGAGGCATGGACCATAATGAAATGATAACTCAGCTGGCTGCGAAAGACCATTTCCAGGGATTCCACAGACCTTTAAAGGTCATTTTGGGTGGGAGAGGAACGTAGGAGAAATGAGATTATTCCTCCTCAGCACAAGTGTGTTGAACAGGATAAGAAAGATTTCTTCAGACTTGAATATCTCAAAGCAGACTAGCAGCTCACATTCACATCTTATATGAACAGGAGAAGAAATGAGTATTTTGGGGTGACTTCATGGACAGCATCCAAATCCATAAATTTCATACAAAGAGTGATTCTTGCTTTTTAGGCTCTTTTCTAAGAAATTTCAAAGCCGGGAACAGCTTACAAATTAAGTAATTTCCCTAACAACCTATTTATCAGATAATTGTATTACCATACACAGCATGAACAGCTCACAGCAGTAGCTTCCATAACCAATACTGACTCCATCATGCAGTTCCTACTAATTACCAACACATGGTGAGAATTGCCCACTGGCCTTTTCTGGTGCTCAGAAGTACACAGCGAGTAGCTGTCCACTTTTGCAAGATATCTGTGATTTTGGAGGTGATGAAAACATTTACAATAGTAGCTTATGTATCGCATTGTGATTATGCATTCCCCTCTACTCTTGATATTTCAAAAAAAGTTTCCTGTATGCATTTCATAGCAAAATTACTTCATCCTGTTATACTGGTTTGTAAGCAGCATTTGTGTCCATGTAAAAATGACCTCTTAACACGTACTTAAGAATGGAAAGTCATCTCCGTGGCCTTTTCTTGCTCCAGAATTCACTCTCTAGTTGAAACATTGGCCAAGGCACAAATAAACAAACATTAGTAAATACGAGACTGGGCTGCCATTGCTTCTCAACAGTAGAGCCTGCCAATATCAGATATGGATCCAGAGACATTGCAGGGTTTGCCTCTTCCAGAGTAACTTTTCCAAGGAGCTACACCCTCGTCTAGCTTGCTCAGATTCTGAAAATCACTGTTTATGACTGTGGCTATAATAGTTGACCTAACCAGAAGTGCCAGGAATCAAACCACACACTTTGGAACGCAACGGGATCCATAAGCTACAGACTCCGTATTTTGAGAGTCTATGGTATGAGAGTCCCAATCCTAAGCCACATGAGATGGCCATGCCAGGATAATAGTTCAGATTCCACAAATCACATCCATATTGTTAAGTCTTTCAACGTCTGGCATAGTTTTAAATGGACAACAAATCTGTTTGTCGGATAAAGTCTGAACTGCTAAATAAATAGTGATAAATTTCCTAATACTACTGGGCAGAGTGTTCCTGCAAGTTCAATGTGTGTTTATCAGTTTCCCACTGAGCTAGCGTTGACTTTCAAATTTCCTTTAATCTTATTATAGTAAACATAGTACAGCTCTCTGGCAAACAAGAGTAACATTCTTCCTGTAATATCATAGCCTTCTTTTAAAGAAACCTTAGAGATGTCCAGAAAAGAACTAGGCTCAACTTGGAATGACACAATAAACTTGTTTCCAAAGAAACTTGAGTTTTATAAAATATTAGATTTTATACTGAAAAAACAAGACTATTTTTATAAAGAGAAGATTGGCAATTTCTGATAGGTATTCAAAATAGTGTTTGCATGTACCATACTTTTAAAGTCAGCTATTGAAACACCAACATAAAAATATTTTCCTAGTTGGAAGCAGTCTACCTGAGTTGAAGGATAAAGCAACTGGCATTTTGGATGTAGAATTCAGAAAACAGTAGACTGTAGCTTGTAAATGAGCTTTTTCAGTGCTCCTTCAAGAAGAAAGAACATCAAGTGCAGACGACTGTAAAAAAAAAAAATCGGATAAAGAAAACCAAATGGGATTTATTATGGTACAATTTGTATTTAAAGCTTCTCTTCATTTGGGAGGAATTTATGGTAGACAAAGGTGGGATTTGTCTTACAGTTAAAAAAAAACAAACCTAGACTGAGCTGTTGAATAACTGTGTAAGTGACTGAAGGGACTTTGGGAACCTGAAAGCAAGACAGTTTCAGATGACAGAAACTAGCTCATAATTTCAACTGTGTGCATTTGCCTTGCTTGCTTCAGGGCTCCTATAGAAAAAGGGTCATACATGTAACAAAAATAGCATACAATGGTGCTATTTTCACCTATCATCTTCTGTGATTTTTGAATAAAATGATAAATTTTCCTAACGATCAGTTTATGTGACATTTCAATCTTCAGCTTCAGATACCCTTAAGAAGTCACAAGTTCTGGGCTATGACTTTACTTAAGGCTCAACTTCAGTAAGGAATGGAAATGTTAAAGAGGCAGATCAACAATCTTTCCCTGCCTACACAGAATCCAAGGTGCTTATAATTTGTTTCAGTTTGTAAGCATTCACTCTTAAGAATATCTCGGCAAAAGCTGTTCTCACTGAAGGATCAGGCAAAGTTTCCATGGGCTTCATTAATGAAGAGTATAGACCAAAGTCAACAAACATGCTTAGTATAAAGCCATTGCGTGTAGTCATCTGAAAGGTGTCAGCCAGAGAACAAATTAAATCGAAATACAAGCGATAGCCATCTCTCTCTTTATTAGGACACTTTACTGGATGTATCCATTAAGTCATGCAACATGTTCACATATTCCCCGCCTTCTCTGCCTGTCAACCTTCTCTTGTTCCTCGCAAAGGACACCGAGCTCCAAATTATGTTGACGGAACAGGAACTGACAAACGATAGATGGATCATAACAAAAAACATGCCTAGAGCAAGGATGTCTGACATCTGAGAGCTGGGATGTTTTCATTCTGGATAGAAGCTCTGACCCACTATTTACACCCCTATCCCAAGCTCTCCCACATATTTTTAAATGACAACTTTCCAGATGTTATCTGTATGGAGACTGGCCAGATTTATGGGCAGGATCCCGCTTAACTCTAAGCCAAACTAGTGTTTTGGCCTCACTGGAAATGAGATTAGGTCTGAGATTTGCACCAGGAAAAAAACCTGCAGTTTCATGCCAGAAATGGTCATGCAGAATTTTTACAATGCTGTTTATTTTTTTTTTTAGCACTACTGTAGAATATCAGGCTGTTTAGCATTATCATAATAGCACTTAAGCAGAGTAATAGGATAGACTAGACATGGCTGGAATCCACAACAAAACTGCACACAAATGAGGGAAGGCAGCTAGTTCACTTGTAGCACCAGCTCAATACAGTTTTCCAACTCTAGCAAGTGTTTGTACAAGACAAGGTCAACAACGCGTTCTGCATGAGCTGTACAAACGCTGTTTCCAAGTTTTAAGAGAAGTTAAAAATTCAGGAAATTTTTAAGATTTATTGCTGTTAAACCCACAGTCTGATGTCGTATTTGTGCATTGCCCATCACACTCAATAAAAACCGGTTCCAAAATGAAATTTGGAGGGTAAATAATATATTTTCCTTTCCCAGCGTACTTTACTTCTCCCACTTCCTTAACACAAAATAGGCAGAAATGAAATCTTTATGAGATTTTTTGTATTTGAATGTATCACAGTTTTAATTTCCTCTTAGTTTCATTACAAATTATGGTTTCTTAAATACTCACTTCCTAAACAATAATGATGTTAAAACTGTCTGGAATGGGAGATAAATTTACCTTTTTATTTCTATAAAGAAGCTTGTAGTAAAGGGAGTAGCAAGCATATTTCTATATACAACATACGTTTACAGTATAACTAATTCTATATGGCAGTGTAGCCTCTACGAAAAAATGGCCTTAGTAAATCCCCCTTAGTTTTATGACTAATCTAAAATATACCACTATAACTCTTACAGATATTATGTAGACAGCAACAACAGAAAAAAAAATACACAGAATCTCGTAGATAAGCATGGTTACGTCCAGGAGAAAAAAATGAATGTGAAAAGTAGATGCTGTACGACGACTTTTTGACAAAGACAGGTTACAACTGAAGTTGCCATGATTGTATCACACCAGATATTGAAAGATAGATTGCCCTCTGTTTTAACGTCCTGCAGCAAGACAGATTCTTATGGTCTGTTTCCCCTTCTGAAACAGGCTTCAAAAATCTTCTTAAAAAATTATAATAAACGGCTTAATGCACTGAGAACAAGAAATGCCACGGTTTCAATTGAGATATCCAGAATCTACACAACTCATGTTGAAATCTACACTTCACCCCACAGAGCAGCTATGCATTGGAATAAGGGTTGGATAGACAACCTCTAGCAATAGAAATACAGTCATCTGAGAAGGAAAAGCTCTCTCGTTTTTCAGTTCCTACTGTTCCAAATAGCACAACATTTTCTGTGATCTAAAAGCAGTCTTGGAGCCGTCACAGTGATCCAGACCAAAGAGGATCTTTGTATCATTCATGTCATACACAAGCAACCCTATGATTTCCATCATGATCCCATGAAAATGTGTGTAAAACTGAAGAGTTGGTAAGAAGCCCAATTTTTGCAGCAATGACAACCGTTACTTGTCATCGTTACTTGTCTTCTGTTACTGAGTAAGAAGGATCTGATCGCTAATTGCTCCAATAATATATTTTCTAGTTAGAAATGCTTTCATAGAAAAGATAACCGTTTATAATTAACAGAACCATTTTTCTATTTAAAATAATTTTCCCCAAAAAAGCAAACTAAAGAAAAACATGAAACTGCAAAAAGCCAGCCAAATCACCAAACAAGAGAACTGAAAAGTTTTCTGCTTTAGAGTGAAAACTGCAGAAAAAAGTGTTTTAACATTTTTTAATCAGAAGCTTTAAGTTTTAAGTGGATGTTTCTACACATCTCCCTGGGCATTGCACATTCCCACCTGCCCGCAGCAACTGGACTCCAGGGCCAGAGCATGTTTCCCATCAAGTGCTGGGACCCAGAACTGCCACCACAGGCACACCTTCTTCCTCCAAAGCAATACTTCTAGTGCGTTATGGGAAATGTAGTCAACCAAGATGCTGCACCCACAAAACACAGCACAGGCTTTCTAAATGACAGTTTTTAAGTTTCGAACCAACATTTCTCACCACTCCCAAATGCAACGAGGAACATAAACACAGTTTTGTGAACCTTTATATGCAGAAGGGCCCAGTGACAGGCAAACAAACATGAAGAAGCACCAGTTGTCCTTTCCTAAACGCAACTGCTGTGTTCACATTCACCAGACAAGCACAAGGCTGCGTTATCCGAAGTTCCCACTCAAAAAGTAGTCCGCTATCACATGCCAGACTATAAAAAAAAACAACTTAGCTATCTTCTTCTAGCACTGAAGAGAGCTCAGTGTGTGTATATACAAGCAGGGCAGCCACAGTTTGTTGCAGCGTTGCTCTCTCCCACTGAGCGAGAAGGAGCTTCTTGGTAACAGATGTGTAGGCAACGGTGCAAGAAGCAGGGACTAGCCCACACCCCTGGGAAAGACGGTTAGTTTCGGCGTCAAACTGCGCGGTGCATCAGTACTAGTCTGCTGCAAATGGACCGGGTCTGCGTTAGCAGGTAGCACAGCCCAACCGGAACAGACACACAGAGCAAAACCGTTAAGCGCGGAAGACTTTCTAGCGACACTTACGTGCATTTTATAGGGTATTACTTCAGGCTAGCTCCGGTCTGGTCCCACGGACTGAATTTCCAGCAATGACTCAAGCACATCTTCTCATTTAGATTCATCCTAAAGGAATTCAGCTGGCCCACCATGAGGTATATGGAGATGGACAGTAAGTGGGAACAACTGGAAGACTGGCGTCAAAAGTACACTCCTGACACGAACCACAACACTAATGCACAACCACACCCACGAGCATCTGTGAGTGAAGTGAAAGACCTTTTTGTGCTGCTCTTGAAGAGACTCTTTGGATGACAGTAAATCTGCACAGCGACTTGAACTGTTCAATTCTTGCTCAACGACTTGAACTGCTCATTGAAATAATTCTAGCTCAAGCATCGGAAACTGGTAAATTCCAATTTGGAATCGGTAAATTGGAATTTACCAGTTTCCGATGCTTGAGCTAGAATTATTTCAATGTGAATTTAGTAGTAGTGTATGTAGAACTATGAAATTGAGCTGTTGGAATTTACCAGTTACCAAATTTTTCAAGCAAAACCACAGCAGGACTAAACTATTTATTACAGAAGAGGATGATCTGGATCTACTTGAGTTACACTTTCATAAGCATTGACAAAAGATGACTGACACCAAGCATTTTCCAAAGGACAAGATTTATCGACACAGTTCAGTTGGCAATTCAGATACTAATTTTCACCCTCACCTGATACTATGGAAAGAAACAAAAATCTCCTGAGTTTTATTCTTCAACTTCTCATACCTTTTTTCTGTTCCACACTGAAAGTCATGTTTCATGACAGCACGGTCTATTTGAAAGATAAATAAAAAGTAAATAGGTCGGCTTAACCAATCAGCTCAAAATCTAGGGTTAATGGCATTTATTTTTGTGGCACCCTTTCAGAGGTCTTACTGATGCTTTTCACTGACACATCTTTCACTTACTTATCATGCTGCAACTGAAGGCTGAGCAAACCTCGCTGTGACCAAACGTACCTCCTCCCCACGCACAAGAGCTCTGCACGAACAGCAGGCCCCAAGAGATGCGAGGAGGCAAAATTCTACCTGCTAGGTTTCTCACTCACTCATCCTACAACAGAGATTTAGCAAATCTGTCTGCTCTCTTCAGCTTCACAGTAATCACCCACAAATGGTTAGAATTAGGACTTGACTGCACGTCTTGGATGATGGCAGTTCATGAGGACTGTGTAACAGAAGTGAGAGAGAGGGGTCCCTTGCTCAGAGCCTGAATACTGAGATAGAACCCTGATGTCCTGGCTCTCAGTAATAAGCAGATTGCTGTTCCTTACTTCTATTCCATTATTTTCTCGGGGCGTTTCTTTAAAAGCTTAGGCTACTATTATTCTTCCTTAACGTTTGGAAAGAGATGAGGAAAGGCCAGCCCGAGAACTAAGCACCAAGTTTAGCAAGCAAAGCATCTGCGTTAAAATACATCAGGCATTCTAAGCAAATATTTCAGGCGGCGTGTACTTCTTGGAGTTCAAGCAACAAACTAACCCCCTAAGGGAACACAGTATCTGTATTGTATTGGCACCGGTGGGAAGACAAGACTCTGACATGATGTTGATTTCTCCCTGGTTTAGCCTTGAAGAGGCCTGATAACCAGCTTGCTAATTGGGGCTCTGCGTAGACATTGCTCGGCCTTGCACCTGCTGCTTTGCGATTCTCGGGAGGATTGTGGGATTCTTAACCTGGGGCTCTTCCTTTGGGCATCTCCGCCGCGGTCGTTTGTCAGGCTGAAGTTCACCTGACTCTACTCATCAGGCTTTCAGTCAGTTTATTTCTCCTCTTTTGGAGAAAAAAGAGGTTTAACTTGTTATGAGCTGTTAATTTTGTCCTCAAAACTCCACCGAAAGTTATATAACCACTTTCACAATAGCATGCTAAAAATAAGAGTTGTTCAGCCAAATGCCACTGCAATTTTTTATAAGACCTGTGACTCCAATTCTGCAAGACCTGTGAAAGTGCAAATATTTCCTTAGCTTTAGCAGATAGTCAAGCAGGAGCTCCTTGGGAGACAGACACGGGTTTGCGTTATTATAATCCTCATTTGCAAGGGGAAAAAACCGGTGTACGTATACACGTACATATATTTCCAACTCATGACTTAAAGTAATGCTGTTCGCTCTTGGAGCTGATCCCTCGTGGGGTTTCATAATCACAAACCACCATTAACCCAAAGCAAAGAAAGAAAGGTACAAAGGGGCACAGGTTTCACGCACGAGATTAGGGGCTTTTTTCCGGTTTTTCGCTTGGGAAGGAGCGTGGAGACGGGATGCACGACGCTTCGAACCCAAAGGGATTCGCCCATTCGAGGTAACTTCCGAGGGCGCTCAGAGCGAAGCACCGAGACCCCGGCGCTGCCGGGGGCCGGCTCTCGGTA
>NW_008825216.1:461818-474020 GCF_000699105.1 Pygoscelis adeliae | reverse complement strand
AGGGCCAATCCCGAGCCTTTTGTTTATGCAGGGACATTCTCACCCCGGGTCTGACAAAACACGCTCCTTCCCTTCGCATCTTCCTCCTTTGGCTGAAGGACCTGCAACTTTAAGCGTTCGTGACATTTTGTGTCACGCTCAATATTCAAACGCGTTTGTTCTCTGAACATTTTAAAAAATATCCCTTGCTGGTAAAATTAAAAGCATGCAGCGCCTGATCACCTGAGGGCTAAATCTGAAGTAGGACAAAGCATGCTTTGCCTGAGTTTAGTTAGCTTTTCTTACACTGTTTGGGTTCCTCGCCCTGTCTTGGTTAACTACACGTCAAATCATGGCATGTACAGAAAATAAAATCAGGATGCAAAGCCTCCTCTTCCTGAATCTAGGGTTATTCAGTCACAGCGGCTGGGATTGTCATTCCTTGGTGCATCTTTGATGTTGGTGTTCTTTCCGCTCAGGATGACTTAAGTGGCCTGTGGAAAAGGATTCTCCCTCCTGCAGATGTGCTGTAGTCTTAAGTCAAAGCTTAGACCTGTCTTCTGGGCAAAATGGCAATCCTTCGGTTTCAGTATGACCCTCTGTTTAAACAAGAATACAGCTGAACCAGATAAATAGGCCCTTTGGGTTTTCTCAGTGCAGGAAGATGTTGTAATATTTCCAGTAAACATGCTGGCAAAATTGCTTATTAAAATTGGGGAGAACAAAATGATCAGTTGTAACAGATGCACTCTTAATTTTAATGCAATGACCTGCATTTAACTGATGCTGTTGAATTAAGTAGCGTCTATGCCTGTTGGTACCTCAGGTGCCATTAAAAGTCAACATTTATCCAAATTTGGCAGACTGTAGCATTTGAAACAGAGAATGGAGTTGCAGAGATACCCTTGCATGACAGCAGCATGTACATTTTTAATCGGTAACCTCCATAACATTTTTAATTGATTCGGTATTTAATTAATTTTTTTCCCACAAAATTGTATGCTGTTTTTCGTCCTCTAGAAAGCATGCCTACTTTTGTCTCTTTGGGGCATACAGAACTAGTTAAAAAAATGTTTTTGTTTATTTTTTTGTTCAGGCAAAAGTCAGAAAAATAAAAATAGACATATTGAGAAATATATAAAACCAGACATATTTAGAAATATCCATACTTGGAGTATAATCCATCCTTCATTTTAAAAGCTTTATTAGCAAAAACATCCCTCAGTGAATTCAGTGGAGCTGCACCTCTGGAACACAAGAGTAACTAAAAAATCCTGTTCCTTTTTCGTTATATGTTTTTCCTTCACATATTGCCTGTTTATTTTTCCCTGGGAGAAATGAAATTACTAGTTTAGAGATCAAGCTACATTTCTAGCCACGGCCCAACAGGCACAGTGGCCACTGCATCTCCATCACCCCCCCGACACCTCTACAGCAGGCATATTTCTTCCCGCACACTCCTGGTCCAAATGACTGGCTGACTGTCTTTCAGTATTTCCCAAGTCAGAAGGTGGAGCCTTCCTTCACCCTGACTTTTTCCTAGGAAGAATGCTTGCTCTTGACTCATACTCCATTTTCAAGCCCCTTCTTCAGCCTTCCATTCTTCTCCCTTGACAGATGGATAGCTGTGTCAGAGGAAGGGGTAGGGCCCTCCAGCTGGGCGGTTGTTGAAGCAAACACTGTGGCAGGCTGTTCCCGTAGGCCTCCTTCTAGCTACTAGTTTTCAACTGTATTATCTTATCATCTCTACACAAATTTTATCTCCTGCTTTGCGTTATTTTGGGGAAAAGCTCTGAACTTGCTACAGAAGTTTTCCTGTAATAAATTCTTTGTGCTCCTCCTTATAACCCAAGAATTTTCTGTGGTACAGATGACTTGGGTCTTCATAAGATTTTGTACTTCCAGAGTTGCTACTTCCTAGTAGCCATTCTCAACATTGTGTTTGTTTCCTTCTGTGTTAGTTTGGATTCCTTTACAGCACTGATTAGGTTTCCCTCTAGTCTTGTTCAATTTAATAGCTTTTAACCTGTCCGTTTTATTTATGTCTGCTTAAGTGCTTATTTACTCTTTTCCCTTATAACTATAATGACCTTCCACAGGTTACTATAATCCTCGAAGGTATGTGGGGAATTTAAAGATTTAAAAGTTGTTTGACTTCATAAATAATTTTTATTTTCTGATTGCATGCCCTATTTTTAAAACAGGAATGTAACATGTTCTGTTTGATCAATGTTTGTTTTTCACACATATTCCTTCCATATATCTAGTAGTAAGGCTAACTTTTGGATTCAAAACAACTTGGGTTTTTTTCACAATTTGGTTAGTGAGAACGGCAAAAGGTGTTGATCTGACATAGAAAATACATAGCATGTTTATTGTTTGCTCTGGTCTATAACTAGAATTTTATGCCATTAAAATACTTTAGTTAGGTATGCAGGTTTTGTTTTGATTTTTAAAACTAAAATAGTTACATGCTGCAGATAGCAGTTACCCAGCAATATCAGTATAAAGCACATTCGTATTGATATTACTGCATCTTTTCTCCAGTGTGAGTGCCTGACTTCTATTGTGTGCTGTACTTAAACTAACAGACTAACCTTTTAATGTCCCCTGGCAATTACGGAGCCCGTAATTTGGCAAGCTGTTGAAGCATATACCTACTTCTAATCTACAGATTTCATTACTACATTCTACTTCTGATGTGGCCACAGTTCAGGAATGACTGTAATCCATGTCTTTTGTCTCACACTAAGACAAAACACAAACAACTCCTGCCCATCTCCTTCACAGCAAGGACCATATTTTTGTCACTGCCGTTACAGAAACTCTGTTCTGCTTTGCAGCCCTGAACGCGGAGCTTGTCTTGATCTGTGAGCACGTCCGGCAGGAGTGCCTGGAGAGCACGGAGGGCTGTAGCACAGCCCCAGAGCCAAAGGAGGCCTGAGAGATGGTGCAGTCCATCACATACCCCGACCTCATTCCTGTCCCGAGACATGATCCACAGAGTTTCATAAGATGGAAAAGAAGAAACCTGAGAGATCTGGTGATTCTGTTATACGAATTTTCCCTGCTTGTAAATGGACATATCTACACTGAATGAACAAACTGATCATTTGTGTCAGGTTAGGCACATATCCTCCTCTCTCAGGCCCTGACTAAGCAGCCAAGCTCTGTTGCCAGGAGCTGGGCTCAATACTCTCCTAGGAGATCAGTGTCCTGAGAAGCCTGACTGTCTGAGGGCTGGCATATGTTTCTGATTCAGGCACAGGGGGCGACCTCATAAACTGCTTTCACTGCCTTGCATCCCCTTTGGTTCTGCACAGTTCCTGCCTCTTGACTAACCTGTCTTATCTCGTCCTAGTCCTAACTCATCTTCATCCAAGACTTTACTTAGTACAAGCTCTTTGATTTCCTGACCTTGCTCTTGATTTGCTCTTTGGTTTGGGGTAGCCTTGATTTCTCTGTTTTCCTGAGAATACTTTCCATCTGGAGCCTTGGGCTGGTCTGTCCTTGGTGACTGACTCCTGGTCTTGAGTTTCCTCAGTCTCAGTGGCTGGACCCACCCCAGCTATAGTCACTTTGTGCAAGTATTCCACTTGTGGCTCCTTAATAACTCCTGCTTAAAGCCACCTGGCTGAATGGGAATTATAAAACATGATATCCCACTGCTGACGCAGAGCGTTTGGCACATAGCTTATCTGCGTGATAATTCAGCCGCCTGTGGAATAGGTTGTAGCGGCAATATTGGGTCGTGGCTTAGGAGAAGCTGTGAGAATGCAGGAGAATGTCGCGTCCCCTTAAGATTAATCACACTTGTCAAGATCTTCAACAGCTCATACTGTTTTCATAGACAATTAGGCACCTAAATGCCTTTGGACATAGTGCATCTGTTTTTTAATTTGGAGTTCTTTCTAACATTGTGGATTCAAGCCAGAAAAGCCCTCTAAGCAGTGGTAATTTGGATCCTGTTTTTTCAGCACTTTATCTCTGCTATGAAAAACAACTCTAAAATATGTCTCTACCTGAGACAGGGCAACATCCCATCCCAGGACATGAGTAAATACTTCATCCAACCCCCAGTAATGAACTTCATTAACGTGGATAAAACTATTCCTGTCAAAAATGACATCTTTGTATTTCACAGCAGACATGAATGAAACTTTCTCAGTCTTGCCCGATTCTGACTTCAAACATAAATTTCTCTGTGTGCTCCTTAGAAGGAAAAGAAAGTGCTAGCACCTTTCTCTACCTTAATCTTCTTTCACTCATTCCCAGTAAAATTTCATTTGCGGCAAGCTCTATCCAGATGCCCTGAGCCCATCTGTATGCTCCAGGAACTTGGGCTTTAGGTATTTGAAAGTTGCCTCTCCTTTGTGTGTTTTCTTGGAGGAAATGATTACTTCTTACACATCTACCTTTGAAAACTCTCCAGAAGGCTCACAAGTTCAGTTTACCAGATTGAAAAAGATGAGTCCACACAGGGCCTGAAATAAACTTCTCCTTGACTGGAATTTTTTACCAGCCTGGGGATGATTCCTACTCAGCCCGGTGAAGGCTTAATGATACATGCTGCCGTACTGGTTTTGAGGAGATCGTGGCAAGAAAAGGAGTAACTAGTGAAGAACAGAAAAAAGCAGAGGGAAGGAGGGTGTGAAATGTTAATGCTGTCGTTCCCTTTTAAGACGGCATGGGTCTGTAGATATTCAGTGGTCCTTTCTCAGAATATGGTAGCCCAAATCATGCTTCTCAACGCTATTTTTAAAGTTGTGGTTTGTTAAGTCATGAACCCTTCACAAAATCCTTGAATTCGCAAAAATAGTTTGAGGAACTTGAGCCACCCAGAACCCTTTGAAAATTGCTCATCTAGGGTAAAAGCAGTGATCTCATATGCCAAAGCATTACACATGTCCAAGCCTATATTTTCTGTTTCATACACTCTATGACATAGATCTGGATTTTTGCTTGGAACTACTTTCAATGACAATTAAAAGAATAAACTAATGTTAAGCTATTGGAGGTCTGTCATTCCCCTTCTCTAAATTAACCTTGGACACTCCTTTTTTACCCTGTTTTGATGATGCTTTAGTGGTTTTAGAGCAGATGATCCTGCCTAAATCCAAGATGAATTGAATGAATGAGGAGACCAGTTAACCTCCACTCCATCTCTGATTTCTCTGGTTGGATTGAGAGACTACCTAGCCGAAGAAGATAAACGAGCAGCAGAGAGCAGAAGTCCATTTGGGATGAGTTCTCTTCCTTCTTCACTGTCATGAGGGGCTGTGGGGACATCTGGATCTCTAGGGAACGTGACTAAATAGGACCAGATAACCTCAAAATATTAGAGCCAGACCAGCTCTGTCATGTATGATTCACTTACCGTATAACGACTAATAAAGGCAATATGTGTGGAACCAGGAAGGCAGCCAATATAGCTTCTTCCAAGAACTGTGAGCAATTAACTGGGTCCCTGGTTAATTTCTTTTATGAAAATGTGTTGAGTGAGATTCTTACAAGTGGTGCTCTTTGTGTGACGTCTCCCTCTACTCCCAAACAGCACAAGTTCATGCAATTGGAACGGAAGAAAAAGTCAAATACAAAGTTTCAAAATCTTGGGGGTATTTTTTCTCCAGCTGCATCAGCTAACATTTCCTTGCTCCTCCTTAGTTCCTAATCTCCCGTGGTTTCCTTCTCAAAACCTGTCTATAACCCAGCCGTAGATATTGTATCCTTGTATAACATGCTCCAGCTTCTTGCTTTAGTTCGGGGTGTTTCAAATCCCTGGTGTTTCAGAGGAAAAATCCTTCAAAACTTCCCTAAGATGAGAGAAGACTAATTAGTTGCAGCATGTCCCAAAGGAGAAAAAACTCACCCAAAGCACCATGTTGTCCTTGTTTGTGGACCTCACATCACAGCAGCTACGAAGAAGAGGAAAAGACGATTCTCAGCCTGCTAAGTCACTGTTACATCTCGTTAGGAAAGCTCCGGCTCTTTCGCTCTGTATACTTCAGGCTTTCCCCTATTACTGCTCTTGAGGCAGCCTATCGCTGTCCATGGCTGAGACCATGTCTCCTTCGAACTTAACAAGCGTTTTCTTCCTCGCTATGACAGAGCGAGCAGGCTGTGGGAGATGTTTGAGTTGCCCAAAGCAAACGGAGCCTACCCCCACCCCAAGCAGTGGAGGATGCTCCAAACAAACAAAGAAAATGATGGATGGTTCCTTCTGACAGCAGGGCAGATTTTAAGTGACAAGAATCCTGCCAGGGATACGTTGAGGGTGGAATACATATGATAACAATTTAATATGTACAGCACACAAGGGAAAAGTATATTAACATCACATGGCGCAATTGAATTAGATATTTTAATCAAACCGAAATTTATCTCACTGATAGTGACTGGCAGTGGATGTTTTGGGAAATACGCAAGCATTTCACTGAAATCATCAGTTAAAACAAAAGGATAGTATCCTCTTTCAATATTTCAAACACACTATGAACATGTCAGCTAAATGTTATGGAGAAATAATACTAAGCTGCTACTGAATGAGGTAATGAGGTGACAGAGCACAGAATATCCTATAACATAACATTTGCCACATATGACTGTCCCTGCAAGTCCTGTTCTTTAGGAAGCCTCGTAAACATAATGTCCGGCCTACATCCCCTTATGTTATTTTCTTAAGATGCTTTTTTCATAACCCTAGGAAATAAATAGATGCGATCAGGGACCAGGAAAACTGAACGACAACAAAATTTGTATCACTACAAAAACATTCACATGTATTGCATGAACTAGAAAGGGACTGAGATTTGGCCAGAACAAGTGGAATCTATGATTTGTTGGAAATCTAGGAATATTTCCGCCTTTTTTAAAGTGAGATGTACCAGTTTGAATAGCACCAGCTTGTTTTTATTGCGTAATTTGACTCTGTGGATTGAATTATTTTTGCCAACCTTTGTCAATCTCCCTGGCCTGTTTTATACAATTTACACACAGTTAATACATCATTCATCAACTCTGTGTAAATGATGGGATTTTTTTTCCTTCTCTCTGCTCCTAATGTCACACAATAATGTCTGCCCATTTCTGACTAAATTATCCAGCTAAACTTTGAGATATATATGTGTATTAAGTAATATAGCATTTTGTTTCTTCATTCCTTCAGTTCCTTCTTTTTTTTTTTTTACTTAATCACAGATCTTTGTCAGCTGTGGGTGGATTCATTATGAAGAGTCTTCTTTTAAATAACAAAATCATCCCAAATGCTGTGTGTTATGCAATGAAAATTATGTGTGTGTATATATATTGAGAATATTTACACACAGTGAATTTAAGAAAAAAAGAAATGAAGATTTGTCTTTTCCTCTTCTTGGAGAGGCTAGGAATTTCTTGAATTTGACCTGGCTATGTCCTTTTCCCCAAAGGTACAAATATAAAGTTCAAACTGATAAGAGAGCAGAACTACCAAATAAGATAGGTCTCAAGAGCAAATCTGGCATCTGAACAGCTCTGTCACAAATTCTAGGAGCAAGGCGTGCCGTCTTCGCACGCTGGTCCAGGGGTCTGGGGAACCCCGGTCAGTGGCCACGGTTCTGCTGCCCCGACTTCCATGAGGACCGCTCGCTGCTCACCTAACTCGCCTGCTGCCTCGTGGGAGGCTGAGCTGGAACCTGAATTATTGCATATGTCTGTCCATTCTCAAAAAGCAACTAGCCTTTATGAATATTCAAGCAAACTACGTAGGAAGTTTCTCGGTGATGGACTGGGATTATTGCCAGAGTGTTAAACATCAAAGGGTGGGGTACTCCAGGTAGCTATAACTAACAACTCGTAAATACTCGGTTTATAGATAATGAGATGTTTTACTATTCACTTAAATGCATAGTGAATGCACAAGCCCAAGTGCATCAGTAAATCCATTTTTATATCAATAGCACATAAAATATGCTATATATCTTAATTCATGTCAAATTATGCAGGGATAAGAAGGGAATCATCCATACAGAACACAAAGCAGTCAAGGCAGGGCAGGAACGTTTAATATTTTACAGGGTCTGCAGGTGTCACGAGTGCTTGACACTGCATTTGGAAAAGCATCATCCTTTCTCCAAGGGACATATTTGATTACCACGAGGTATTTATAAAGCCTCTAGCTCCAAAGTACTTGAGGATCTTCAGCAAGTTAAAAATGACAGTACTGCTGTGCGTACTTATCTCTCTTTTCATGCCATGCTATATAGGATCTGAATAATCCACTTTTCTATATATGACAGTAAGCCTGGCTAGGAATAAGGAGAAATTTGCATGCTGAAGAAACGAGATTAGACCGCTAAAATCATACTAGAAACAAGAAGGAAAGAATCCCCCATAATTATCTTTCTTCTAGTCCTAGATCTGTGTTTTCATTGATCAACCTTATGATTCTTCTTGTTGAGAAGGGGTGTATGTGTGATAGACAGGTACAGTTCATACTGTTGACTCCTATTAAGCCAACTTACATAATTAGAAAAAAAACAGACAAACTTCTGAATATATAAGCACATCTTTGGTCTGCTTTCAATACCATCACTGGCTGCTTAAATGTTATAGAAGAAGACAGGCTTACTGCCGTTCCCTCTAACCATTAGGAAATTCAGAAACAAGCTTCCCGGGCTTCGTGTTCTGAGATAAGGGTTAGGAAATCTACAGCTCCTGAGGTGCTGTGGGTAACACATAGTGGCAATATTACTTCATGTAATGAAGTACAATGTACATGAAGTACTATATACTTTACTCAGGTGCCCTGGCCATCTGCAGTAGAAAAATGCACCGCAGATGAGCAGAATTTCACAGTGCAGCTACAGCAAAGTGACTTGCACATATGCGTCCTCATTTTCACAAATAATATACTTTTCTAAATCTAGGGTCTGTTGGAGTGGAACTGGAGTGGCCAGGATGGGAGGAAAACAGGCATGAGGAAAAGTCTGAGAAAGACCTGGTGACAGAAGGATTTGACAATTACAAAGCTCCACTGAAAGAAGAGATAGAGCAGCAATAGGTAAAAGGGGCAGCATACCACCTAGAAAAATGATGTGTAAAATAGAAGGGGACATCGGACGTCTCTGATGCATCATGCCACTTTCCTCTGAATGTTCATTGCACTGGTGCAAAGTACTCAGAGACTATTTTTAGGACTTAAATAATTTCAGTTTTGCTTATGCACTTTTTCATGTTCTGGTTAAGTAATGAAGTTTTATTCAAGCAAACATCTGTGGATGGCACACTTCAATCTGGATATGCAAGTGTTTGCATCGGATGTGTTAGTCCACTCATCCACTCAGGCAGCATAAACAATACCAGGTAACCATTGCAATAAGAATATCAAATATAAAAAAAATGAATGGTCTCAAGTATATTTACAGTAAATTCTTCTAATGAAAATGTAGCTGAATGGCTCTAAATACCGATCAGATCTGATGAGCTTATGATTTGCAAGTGGATATTGAATAAGTATGCAAAGAAAGAGTCCTAGAGTAAATTGTTTTCTATAGTTGGTTTTTGCAGCATAACCTCTTCTCCAGCTCTTTGAACATATATATAAGTTTGGATTATAACTCACATCTTTACTACAAAAAAAAGAAAAAAAGGACACTATTTTTTTTATCTATAAGAATCTAACAACATAGTTTAAAATAACCAATTATCAGAATTTATCTAAAGCTTGGCTTGGGTTTTCCTTTGGGTATGAGACTATTGTACCAACTTTTGGTGCATACTCAAAAAGAGAAGACATGAGGCATAAGGTTTGAAAATAAATACCTTACTTTTCGTTGACTTATTGCTTACCAAGGCCCAAGGGGAATCTGACGCATCTTGCTAATTCTGGCCTCAAATCCATAGTTCTAGTTAAGCAGAGGATCTTTTTTACCAGATAAACCCGTCTAGATTCAAAAGCTGCAGTAATGGAGAATCTAATAAGTCCCTCCCTGCTTATGCAATTCTCATACCCCTTATTTCTAATCTGAATATTTCAAAACACATCTTTCTGATACTGGATCTTGTTATGCCTTTGTCTGCTGGATTAGAGAGTTCTCAAAGCATTCCTGAAGCAGTTTCCTGAATACTTTCCAATTTTTCAAAATCCTTTTGAAGGTATGGATCCTGGGGCTGGACGCAGTATTCCAGCTGACAGTTGAGTTTCATTACCTTGAAATAAGGATTAACTGAGAAGTCAAAACTACATAACTTGGTGCAGTGACATTTTACCTTTGGTGACCTGGGTTTAAATTTGTGTTTGGTCAGCAATGGAAATTGTTTTTCTAATCTTATCCTAGCCCCTTCTGACATTTTTCCATATCAAAAAAGAATTACTTTCACTGGCATAATTTTCTTTCCCGACTAAGGACAGGCCTAGCGCTGGGGTGGCTGAATAGCAGGTTTGAATGGCAAGGACACACTGACAGAGCTGTGACTGTCCCGGGCACAAACTGTTGGCTCCCGTGCAGCCAGGCACAAACATGTTCTGAACAAATGCTGCGTGTACATGAACCGCAGCCGCTCACTTTCCCCTGCTCTGACCTCGGGCACAGCCAGAACAGCCCCTAACAGGATCCTTTATCCCCTTTGCTTGGTGGTCCTGCCTGAACAACAGAGAAGGAAGCAATTTTCTTTACAGCCGTAGAATGAAATCATATTTCACAGCTGCAAAATTATATAAAGACTTGAGGCTAACAAGCTGAGCAACAGGAAGCAACCCAATTTTAAAACCACTTTTGCACTATAGAATATTGCCAAGCAATATGCAATGAAGAGAGTGAGATGTTTCCAAATGCTTTTTCTTCAATAAGTTAAAAAAAACTATGACCACATACCAAGTATTTAGGCAGTGATGTCTTCCAGGCTATGAAAAGATAGAAAGGTAGGTCAGGAAGGAAAGAGATACAAAGAAACCCTATCTTGAAATAAATGTAGTTGGTGCAAATTAGTATAATGTACCTATATGGGGGTTTAGACTCATTAATATTTAAATACATACGCATTAGCATATGCATAGCTGTATTCCTGATACAGAGCTTTTTAATTGACATTAAAACATTTTTTCACTAGATGCTAAAGTTAAGACATAGCTGTTGGGATTCATCTGATCTAACTTTAGCTCCTAAAAAAATAGTTATCTACCTTAAGTTAGTCGCCTAGGTCCCCTTTTATGACTGACAGAGAGACAAAAATATCTCTAGAGAGTTATTGATGCCATAGCCTTACACGTCTTCAGAAGAAATTATTTGCCATGTGAAAGTGCTTCTTTCTCTCCACTGAGTACCAAAAAAGCTGGAGAATTCCTTTCTATTCGATGCCTAATTTTTAGGACACTGAAGTTAGGTAGTTGTGGTGGATCCCCCAACCCATGCAGATTAGAAATGTATATGGATATTAATGGCTACTTTCAAAGAGTTTAATCAAAGCAACAGATAAGCATCAGCTCCTTCCTAGCACATTTTTAATACAATGGTGCCTAGTTTTGTGAAGAAAATAGGATGAGGAATTGTTAGTAGACACATATGAGAGCCCTGAAACAAAATCTATGTTAATTGCAAGAGCTATTGATGTACCTGATGTTCATAAGATGTGATACTAAACTAATACTCCAGCAGGGATGTCAAGGAAGAGGGAGTTAATACAATCATAAATTTATTAGTGAAGAAGGGTGAATGAACTCTTCATTTTTTGTGTCAAAAAGTCCTGTAGCACATAGGATAGCCTAGCCACACTCCTGTTTAGAAAGTTATGATATGCCAGCTCCATCCGGCTTACAGTTTCAGTAAGAAAATTAATTTGGTTGCTGAGGGGTTTGTGACCTTTGGTAGCAGAAGACGTGTCTCACCAAAATACCACGTAAATTCTGACACGGTGCTCTTGAACTGAGCAAAGTAAATGAATTATTAGTCAAAATCAGAGCTAATGGTAGGCCTGGGCAAGTTGTTTTGGCAGGATACTACCATAGAAGAGAGGGGGGAAAAAGACAGACTCTGCCTACGCCAGAGGTCTAACCTGGATGTTTCCACTGCTTTGCTGAAGAAAGAGCTGGGATGTGGGAAGTTGTCATGGTCCTGGGCTGGAAGCAGCCCAGCTGGGCTCAGTTTCCCTGTCCCCCTGGAAGCATCAGGAGCAGCAAGCCTGGACCACTAATGCTTTCCCTTGGCTCTTTCTTCATCCCTCTTATGTTCCTGCCCACTCTTCTTCTCTT
>NW_008825216.1:460672-461772 GCF_000699105.1 Pygoscelis adeliae | reverse complement strand
GCTCCATTAGCCTTGGAGCGGCAAAAATCAGCTTTGCTTGCATAACTGAGGCCTCACAAGCCATCTCTGGTCATTAAACCCTGACAGTCTTGAAGTGTGCAGGCAGAACATGGAGAGGTAAGCATTTGGCATGGAGAGCTCTGTAGAACAGGTTGAAATATTCTTGCATGCAGAAACATTTTCAAATTGATGTACTCTACACTGAAATGGCAACTTTTTTGCTGTCCAGATGACCTGTAATTTCCACTAATCAGTTTTAAAATCTCAAACAAAATGGTGTTTCGAGTCAAAAGATCAATTAATATAAAATACATTTATAATTTCTTGTTTTGTTATAAATGGTAATTTCATTGCTTTCTAAACAAATTGCAAAAATACCACAGCAGAACATTTTAAGTAGATACATCACTCTGTTTCAAAGTTTCTATTTTTTCCCAAATCTGTTCAAAACTTCCTGGAGAAAATACAAGATTATTCTTCAAGCAGAAACATTCCTCAACAACATTTTCTTTTAAAAAGCTCTTGATGAGATGTATTTGGATTTCTGACCAGCTATTGCCTTAAATAATTTCATCACTGAGTACAGTAAAAAGGAGACTCACTTGGTGGAAAAGAAATAACATCGAAGCAGCCTTATCTGGAAGAGTATTAGTGGTAGCAGAGATCTGCAAGGCTTTCATTTCGTCAGCAGAAGATCTTCAAAATTTGTGAAGTAGAAATGTTTCCTGCTTCAGAAGGAATAAAGGTAAAAAATAGCTTGTAATTCAGATTCAAGGAAGAGTATGAATGAATTGCTTACTTTCTTGCCAAATAAGTTGTGATAGGAGATAAGGGTTCTCAGGGCTGGAATAGATACCAAGAGGGCGGTCAAACACTGGAATAGGCTTCCTAGAGAGGTGGTCAATGCCCCAAACCTGTCAGTGTTGCAGAGGCATTTGGACAATGCCCTTGATAACATGCTTTAACTTTTGTCAGCCCTGAATTGGTCAGGCAGTTGGACTAGATGATCGTTGTAGGTTCCTTCCAACTGAAATAGTCTATTCTATTCTATTCTATTCTATTCTATTCTATTCTATTCTATTCTATTCTATTCTATTCTA
>NW_008825216.1:447865-460346 GCF_000699105.1 Pygoscelis adeliae | reverse complement strand
AAAGGTGTCCCTGCCCATGGCAGGGGGGTTGGAACTAGATGGTCTTTAAGGTCGCTTCCAACCCAAACCATTCTATGATTCTATATGATTCATTCTATTCTATTCTATTCTATTCTATTCTATTCTATTCTATTCTACTCTACTCTACTCTATTCTATTCAGTGAACTAAGCAAAACAGTACATAAAGCACCTTTGGACTTTCTTTCAGGGGGTTCAACAGTTTCATGTATACGCAGAATTGTCACAATTACAAAAACAACAGTGTAATGAACTTTATATGTGTATGCTCACTGTTCAAACTGCACTGTACTTTTCAAAATACACATCTGTATGCAGTAGATTTTCAGAAGCCATAACTGTTATCTTATTGTCAGCTGCCATTTAAGGCAATAGTAAAACTCCCCTAGCTGGAAACAGAACTAGGGCAATACTGAGCACATCTGGGAATACCACCTGTGCTGTGAAAACAGCGTAAGTGATAATTTGCCACACCCCAAGAGGAAATATTTTGTGATTTCCCCATGTGTTATTAGTATGTAATTAGTTGAGCAGAGGATGGGAGTTTAGATACCCGCACGGACAAGTGCAAAAGGCATGCTAACAGAGTGACAGAGAAAAGAGGGAAGATGGACTATCTTTATGTCGGCACCATCAGATATTAATGATCTAGCTTAGATGCCTAAAGATAGAACTTGTGTACCTGCACAGTCACAGCATGGGGGCTCTCTCCGTAGTTTAGACTCCTTGTTTACTCATCTGAATTGGGTGCTGGAAGACAAAGACGGTAACGAGTCTTTTAAGAATTTGACTTCAGTTCTCCAATGTGCAACTGGAAAGTCCACGTGCCATGAATCGTTTGAATGACCCCTAGTTACAAATCAGTGCGGCATACTAAAATGAACAGGGCTCTTCCACTCCATCTAGAGCCAGACAGGCTTGGTTTTCAGCTTAATAGACTCATTTAAGAAAAAAACTATATAGGAAATGGTAGCGTTTCCACCGCAAGACTAATTAAATCTACAGTTTTGGCTTTACTCCATCTAGTGGCAACCGGGCAGAAATTCTTCTCCCTCCTTCCACACAGGAGCAACAACACGTGAGCTACGGCTAAAAGTTCGTGTTGGATGTGCTTGGCATTGTTTGGACATGTTTGTAGTCAGTGAAGCGCGGCGTTCACCACTGACACAACGTGGTTCCCATTACACCCCAGCACCCTTGGTACAGGAGCCTGGTACGGGAACTGTCAGAGAGAAGGCAGGAGGAGAACGCGCCTGATGTGGATGGAAGCAAAGGTCTGCTGAATGCGTGCAAGCAAGGGCTGTTATGTTCGAAAGGTTTGAGAGAAATGCATTTGTAGCTTCTGCTGAAGATTTCTTAGGCAATAGAAATCTAACAGGGAAGAGACAGATTCATTCATAGTCAAATGTGTGCAAGCGTGTCGAGGGTTGGATTTTGTGTTGGATTTAGATACGTTAAATGGTCAGTGCAAAATGTACCCAAATTCCAACACACATGCAACACCTGGATTTTAGGAATGTTCAAATACCATTGGGATCTGTAATAATTAAATTTAAAACTTTAATTATAGATGTGTGTGCATGCACACCCCCAGACACACACTAATATACACACTATGTGTATTACTATCCGTATACATGTACATAATGTAGCTCTTTCTTAGAGATCTTAGCAAAGGATCTGGGTCTCATTCTGCTGTATTTTGAGTCCTCAGTCAAAAAACTTGGATCAAAACTTGTTTTCCCGGTGTGCTGGAAGCAGACTAGTTCTGTACAAAGTCTCCCAGGTATTCATGCAGCATTCCTTGCTTTAAATTACATTTTCTTTGATGCTTTACCTGAGCTTGCAACCCTTGAGTTTGCATGTGAGTTTCCAAATAGGACAGAAATCACAGGAAGCTAAGGCACACCTCTGGCTGCGTCCAGGTCCGCGCTCAGAAGCAAAGGATCCTCTCTGGGCGTATGAGTTCCCACATTAACTTTCTCTAATACAGGGTTGGATTTTGTGTTGGATTTAGATACATTAAATGGTCTGTGCAAAATGTATCCAAAATCCAACACACATGCAACACCTGGATTTTAGGAATGTTCAAATACCATTCGGATCTGTAAGCTTTAATTAAAGTTTAGAAATTGATTATAGATGTGTGTGCATGCACACACACAGACACACACTAATATACACACTATGTGTATTACTATCCATTCACATACACATAATGTAGCTCTTAGAGATCTTAGCAAAGGATCTGGGTCTCATTCTGCTGTATTTTGTATAATTGACAATTAAAAAGCAATCTTTCTGAGATTTTGGATGAAGGCAGATATAGGAAGTCATTTTATATGACCTCTCTATCAATCAGGGTAAGAAAAAACTCTAAACATAATGAGATAATTTCTATAAAGCATCACTGAATCACGCCCCTGTTTTCATTCAAATCGTATAGTAATTAGTAAGTGATGATCTGGTTTAGACGAAAGAACATATTGTTTTTGTACACTGTGCTTTGTGTATTGTTTGGGCTAAATTAAGACAAATAACCAAGACAATATTTTGCTTTGATATCAGTAAATATTGGCATCAAGAAACCATTGCCCCATTATTTTTAATGGGAAGAATTCAGTCTAAACCTTTTTTTCATCAAGTTAAGGAGGTGATGTCATATGGTAAAGGCTGGATATTCAAAATAAATCACTAACAAGTCATTTTGGCCGAGCAGTATGTGTATCAGATACGCAATTGAACATGTCTGGAAGAAAATGCATTATTGTCATAAGACTTAGGAGTCAGAGCCTGATGAGTTTGTATATCTTGCAAACAGTTACACAAGTAACCAGACATTTCCTGCACAACTCAACACTTTTCAGGGAATGTCCTAGACTTTATAGCAAATAACCTTGGATTACACACTTAGACCCTGATTCAGCACCCACTGCTGCGTGTTTCTCTCTTCCTGTAGAGCCCCACACGACATGCTTGTCAAATGTGCGTTGTAAAATCCATTGCAACATCCAAAGTGAGACGGTGACTGAGCATTATGCATTAGTGTGTTCTGGAGCTGCGTTCCCGGAGATGCAGCAGCAGCTAATAATTACAAGCCGCCTTCTGTACTCCCCACTCGGGTCTCTGATCCTGAGTGTTCCGAACGATTTAGAGCCCAGGGAGCTGGTCCCCTGTGTCGCCCAGAGGCAGCTCCTGTCCCCCGTGCTCGTTCCCTGCATTGCAGACGCCTGCCCCGTGTGGGGATCACTCCGGCTTCACACCCACGGCCACCGGCAGCGCGGGGGAGATACTGTTTTGTCCGCTGCTGGGCTTTAGTCTACACATAGCAGGTCACAGATGTATAGGTGTCTGGCTATAGGTGTCTGGCTCCGAGGCAGGTATCCTGGAGGATGAGTTAAGGTCCCCATGGGGAGTGTGTGGGAGATTTAAGTGCCTCATAGGCAGTGTGTGATATCCAAAGGTTCTGAGGGTAATTACAAAAGCTCCTGCTAATTTGATCTGCCGTAAATCCTAAAAGGTGTTCTCAGCAGGAGGTATCTAAAAATAAGCTCATTACTCTTTCTCACAAATCACCTATGATTTTTTCCCCTAATTTCACTACCTAGCCATATGAATTGACAGAAAACAGAGTATCAGTGGACAAATTAGACCTTTTCCTGATGACAACATAGCAGAACTCACTCCACAAGAGGAGCTATGCCAGTATAAGCTTGGTTTGTGTAAGAGTCAATTTTTGCAGTAGGGTTCCCGTGGATCTACCCTGCAGAAAATCAGAGCAGATGTGTAGTGTCTGTGTGGAAATAGGAGCCTTCCTTTCTAATCGACCCTGCAGTGATACCTCAGGCACGGATTAGACCCCAGGCAGGGCATTTCTCATGCTATAAAGTCTGGAGGTGGGTGAATATTTTCACAATCAAAGTGAGGCTGGGGGGGGAAATAAAAAAAAAGCTGGCATGTCTCCAGGAAGCTCTGTTTTTCATTTCACCTGAACTGTTTAGAATTTTTACAACTGAAAATTGCTTCTTTCCATCTGTGAAGCATTTGCTTCTTGGAAAAGATGCACAAAGCCAAGACATGAAAGACATTTGAAATAAATAAATAAACTAATGCATTCTTTGGAGAATCCATGCTGTTTCCCTACTGCTCCCCATTTTCTTATGAAGACCTCTCCACAGATGGAGGGCAGCCGTGGTCTCCTCAGCAGTAATGAGGGATGGAAAATAATTCCAGTAAGTAAATTACAGTAGCTCATATGTCTGCAGTCTTAATAAGTTCTGTTTCTAAAGCATAGGCCACAAATTAGTTTAGTGAGGGGAGGGCATCTTTCATATATATGCATTCATAAATATTATAATTTCCAAAGAATAGTTTACCTAATATGATTAGGTGTGGATAGGACTGCCCGATATAAACATTTTGGGCAGGAACAGCATGGAGGATGTCAGGTGAGGCTGCAGCACCCACTTCAGGGACGATTCAGGTCTGTGCTCCTGCTGACGCTAAGGTAGCTGAAGACTGAGTATTTTATATGGCTCGGTGGAGAGAGAGATGCAACAACGCATTTCTCTGGTCTCTCTATAACCTCCCAGAGTTTACAAGTAGCTAGTACCAAGAATAAAATTGCAGTGGTGGCTTATAGTTAGCTTCAGAATTCCTCCCCCTGCTCTGTGACTACTGTACGCATCCCTCTTTGAAAGGCATCACACAAAAACTTACCCAGAGGCATTTCTGAACTGAAACTGTGTCAGGTAATTGAGGAATTTTCCGCTGCCCTTTGATGTGAAATGATTGCGGTAAAGCAGAGAGGAGGATCTGCAAGCAAGGACAACAGTGAGGGTAGATACGCGCTCGGAAAGAATCGAAGCCTTTCCATTGACCTTGGCTGAACGCTGCTGGTTCATGCCAGCTGCAAGCCTTACCCTAAATTTTTCTCCCTGGAAAGGAGTTACTGAGTGTCCTTCCACATGCTCCTGGTAGTGACAAAGGTCGGTTGGTGACAGCTATCAAGTTCTGTCTGCCCAGACACAGAGATCTGTGTGGGCTAAGGGTTTTGCTGGATTTGGATGCAGAAAGCCAATGTTGCATTAGCAGGCAATAGAAGTTGTTCTTGGGCTGTCCTCTCTTAAAATGATTAATTATTCAATGGGACTAAAGTGATTAATTATTTAATGGGACTTTTCTTAATTGTTGCTTAGCAGTCCTGAAATAGTGGAAGGAGTTATTTCGGAAAATTGCACACGGTTCTACTAACTGTCAGGTACATTGATTTGCAGCTAGATGGTGGCACCAGCCTCCATGGTCCACCAAATTGGAGACCACATTTCCTTCATGATTTGTATTGCTGGAGCTATGGTTAGGTTGTATTTGAAGAATGCAGGAGAGGAGCCAGGCCCGGTAAGGGCCTGAGGAATCTGCTTGTTATTCAGGTTGAAAGCTTGGCTGGTTATGAAGAGCACACAGAAGATTTGCTCCCTCCTCTGTAACTACTCCGGAAAACAGAAAGCATGGGATCCAATCTCCTTTTGAAGCTCATACACCATTGTTAAAATAGACCCAAGAGTAAATCTGTTGTTCTAAAATCTTCTCTGCAGCTCACAGGACTTCCGGATGTACAAACTATTAAGCTTTGAGCAAAAAAGCAAGAGAAAAACTATAAAGGCCATGCATTTGATCCTAGGCCTAGCGAGGCAGTGTGCTGTAGATGAGTTTGCAAACCTCAGTTCTATCACTCTGCAATAGTCAGAGCTATCAGGCTCTCCTTAATGTGTTACACAAAAGGGCTGCAGCACACAAAGCCTGGAACACATCAGTTTACGGATCCCAAGAGGGTCCTGTGGAGTCTATTACTTTGATGAAGTGGTATTTAAAATTGCATTACCCAGCAGTTGTTTAACCCTCCAGATGTTGCCCCTGTGGAGTGTTTAATACCACGTGAAGCGCTGGTAGGCTAGGCCATAACCTCATGTCCTCTTTTCAGCAGGTCACATCAGGTCTTACTATCTTCTACTAAATCAATACAGGATGACCTGACATAGCAATTTTCCTCCTTTGCTGTTCTTTTTTCCAATAGTGAGTAGAAAAAAACAGAAGGAAAAAAAAAATCCAAAAGGAGAAAGGAAGGAGATCGGAAAGCAAACAAACTCTGAGAAATTTTTGTTCAGCTAGGTTCGTATTTTTTCCCAGTTTGCTCTAACAGCCCAGATAAAACAGCCTGGTGCTGCCATCTGCTGTTTCTCCTCCCTTTGACGTTGCCCACCTTTTTGAACGCATCAGCAAGGAGCAACTAAAAAAGAATCAGCAGCATGAATAAATAAACACTAATTTTAAAGGGAAATAGGCAAAGAGCCTATAACAAAAAAATCCCACTTAACCTATAATTTCTGGCAGCATTTTTCAATCTCTGTACAACACACTAATAGTAATTCCTATGGTCACCAAAAAGATGAGGCATGTCTGTGAGTTCAGTTAATTTTCTTTCCTTATGATCAAGTCAACTTTTAGAAACGTTTATTCAGAAATCTCATATGGCTTACAGGTCAAGGACCTGATGCTCCACAGTGTTTTTCATGGTTTAGATATTTGGTTCCACAGGTATTTGTTTTACAGAGCTGGCTTCCAAAGTCAATTAAAACCAATGGACAGACTTGCTTTGATTAGCGCAGGGCGTTCATTCGATCAGCTCTGCAAAGAGGAAACTTTCTGTCTGAAGGCTGGACACTCTCTAAAGACTGTCTGGGGCTGCAGACCGGGGTGTCAGCAGCTTTTAAGAACCTGAACCAAATCATTGTGTTCACCAGAAGGAATTCAACTGGCATACGACTCGCCTCATCACCCACCATTATGGTACCTAGCTGGGCTGTGGCTCTGCCAGCATCTGCATTAAACAGTCCTACCAGGTTTTCTGTTTTGGAGGGAGAGATGGAAATGAGGAGTGAACTTTTTTTTGTTTCATTTTAGCACAAACGAATTTGAACTTTTATAAACTAAGGGCATTGACATCCAGGATGTTGAAAAGCAAAAAAAGATTTTGCCATTATTACACAAAACTTATTTTTGTGTGAAAACCTATTCGCACTTCTCAGCCAAATCTTTACCAAAGTTTTCAATGGGGCCAAGATTTCAGCCCTTGTCGGCCAGTGTCAGCACAAATGTGGTGACTGTTACTATGATTACATCTATGGAGAACTGGTGCTTAGAACTGGCATCACTTTTAGTGGTTTTTGAGATTCAAGTATCAAGGGTGTAGACATGTATTGAACTCGCTGTGCCAGCACAAATAATCTCTTGACACGACTGCAGCCACAGAAATCAATGCCAGCATCGCTCTATCAAATTTGAAAGGATTGACCACTTCCTCTCACTGTTTGAAAACACTGTGTAGGAATGTAAAGCAGGTACTACAGCACGTGACAGCTCAGGAATGGATGTCTATCACACCAAACTCTTGTCAAATGTGTTTTCCATCATCTGGCTTCACCTTCTTCTCTTCTAGTAAAGTACTGTGGAGTGAAATCTTTGGCTTGCAACTACTTGTAGCATCTCCTTGCCTGATACTAAGAAGCAGTAAAGCAGCATTTAGTGTCACTAGAGGTTCTTGACTGTAATCAGTAAAGCTGGACGTTGGGATCTTACCCAGAGTTGTGCTGTAATTTCTAGCTCTGAGGAATGCTCCTTCTTACTTTTGCAGGTCCATCTCCTCCACCACTTACCTCTTCCAAGAATGCAAGGCTTCGGGAGTCCTCTGGCAGCAAGAAGCATGGGCATCTTTGCATCCTTTCAGGATGAAGGAGCTAGACTCAAAAGAAGCATTTTGTGTGTGCGTGTGTGTGCTTAAGTGAAAAGACTTAAGCAAGCTAAATGAGCAGACCTGTGCTTACAGAGTGGCAGACCTCGTGCCGCAGGTGTGGTTAGTGCCAGTGGTACAGAATGGGCTCCCATCCTGGGAACTGCCCAGTGTTAATGGGCAACCACCACTCCAGTTTTGAGACTGAAAATGTGCTGCCAAAGACTCAGTAGACCCAGACCCAAGCTTAGAAATGCTACTAATACACTCACACTTCATTTTAGTCTTTCCCCTCTCCTCGCTTCCCTCCTGTTCTTCTTGTCGAGCCCAAATATCAAGAGTTAATGCAGGCACTTGGTGTGATGCAAAATGTAAAATGAATTAGCAATAATATAAATCTGAAATGCAGGTATGTGGAGATATATTTAAAGAGAAAACTTCTTCAATATATTTGAGTTGCAACTGGTACATGAGTGCATGGGCAAGAAATAGTATTTTCAACTCATCTTACCAGACTCCCAGTCATGGAGCCAGCTGTACTGGCAACAGGATGGTAAATGTTGGCCTGGGGCTGGAGGTTGTGTTCACATCTCTTGGGACCACCCGGGAAATAAAAAATCACCATTATTGTGATGGTGTAGATGTAATTCATGTTATTTGCTTGGTAACATTCATGTGTCCTTGATCAATACTTTGTGGGGGAGAGAGAGAGAGAGCACGCGTAGGGAGCAGGCAGTTGCAGGGTATATGGCAACTGTAGGCCAAATAAGCATTTGCCTTCTCAGGCCAGGCATACTCCAATAGCCAAAGCAACCAGAAACAGGTGATCTGACCTTTTAAAATCAATAGCATCACTGTCCCCACGCCTTCCAGGGGACAAAGTGTATTTATAAAAACAGATTCTTCTGGATCATGTTGCACATTTCAGTTTACCTTTTGGTATAAAGGTCTTATTTAAATGGTGTGTGTGTATATATATATCAATTAAAGAGAATTCAATCATTACTTTACCAAATTTTGGTCTCATCTGACCTGACAATTCCCATTCTAAGACCTGTATTTTTGGTATAATTCTTGTCAGAGTATCATCTTCTGAATATAAAAGCTTCAAAAGGTTTAAACTGCTATTGCCACTGTCCTGTATTCAATAGAAGAAATATATTTTTACTGCAATGGAAAATAACTTGTTTCGTGCTTCTCACGTATTATCTTTATTAAACATTTGGACAGATACGCATCCATTTATTATATAAATAATCTATGGCTTCTTAGTTCGCAAATGCTGGTTGAAAGTTCACGAGAGCAGGCTTTTCTGTGAACTTTCTGTATTTATAAGTTCAGTCACTGCAATAAATCCTGAGACTATTGCCTGCTTAGCAGCATTTTGCACTGTACCCCAATGGCTAAAACAGGGAAGCTGGGAGCTCTACATCTGAATATTTCAAAGCCTCTGAACAGCTTGATTGGAGTTTGATTTTCTTCTTAAATAATACAAGTTGTTCTGAAGAGAACGTATAATCACAATTATCTGAGAGTCAAATCCTTGGTGGCTTACACAAAGCTCCACTACCGCTAATAGAGGTTTCATCTGAGCAAAGCTTATTGCAGCATTTTGTAGTTGCTAGAAAAAAAGTGTTCTTTATGCGTGCTGTAGTTCAGAGCTGTAAGGTCTTTGTGAATGGTTACTCTCAAAGCGCTACAGAAGTTCCCCGGTTCAAGGTGGCTCCTGGCTCCTCGGAAAAATGAATGTGGGGTTCCAGCCTGGGAGGAGAGAAATAAGTGAAAAAGGAGCATCCTTGGGCTAGGCAGGACAGGTCTGCCTAGTGCAGCTCTGCAGCCAGGACCAGTCAGTGCTAAGCTGGTTCAGGAGAAGGAAGAAAGGTGAGTGCTGACCCCAGTAAACACAATGAGCATCCATGAATCCAATTCTCAATCACAGTAAAAGCTCTTCCAGCCCTATTTGTCAGAGCAAAAGGATTTTCAGATTATAAAACTGGGAGTCGCTATGTGGTCACCTAACCACATAATTTAGGACACAGAACATCCTTGAATTTGATCCAGTTTAAACTTGAGTACATCTTTTAGATTAAAAAACCCAACAACATCTACTCTTGATTTAAAAATTACTCATGGTAGAAAAGCCACAATAACCTATTCCGATCCACGCTAGTAGCTAAGTATTTCCCTGGTGAAATGCGTAGCCTCTTCCTCCTGCACATTTGTCCAACTCCAGCCGCCAGATCTTTTTATATCTTTATATATCTTTTTATATCTTTATTGAAAGAGCGTTAGTCCTGAAGTAAATGCTTACCATCTGTAACCGGTTAAACCTTTAACCTTTTCTTGATACGCTTAAAAGACTGCGTACCTACAACTTCTACCAGAATGTGCTTTCCAGTCTTTTGGTTGCTCTCAGAGCTGTTGCCCGCACCCGCTCTGGTTTCCAGGCAGTCTTTAGGGGTGCCTGAAGCAAACACCGTGCTTCAGAGCTCAGCACACGTATGGAGGAAACAAGGCCTCCCTGCCAAAAATGCATATTCCCAGGGGTCACATCAGTTTTCGACCAGTTTTACTCCTGGAGTTCATGTCCAGCTGATGCCCTGGACACGACCTGGCGTGTCCTGTTTAAGCTCACTGCTCCCAGGTGGAGGGTGCTTCAGACTTTTTCTTCCAGAGTTCCTTTAATCCTCATTACATATGATAACCCTAATCTTGGTAACATCTGCCAATGTTTTAAGTGATGATTTCATTCTCTTACCGGCCCTTAATACTACCTCTGTTACCAGTAGTAAAATTAGTACCGTATTTTTGCAGGACACTATCAGAAACAAAGCTGCTCACTGCTGAACTGTTCAACTGCAGAAATGTTAGCTAGTATCATTGTTACAATGTATAGTTTCATTTCCCTGAAGTCACACATTCTTATTCACTTCATGTCTAAGATATTATATAGAATTACTGTGCTGCATTTTCAGCTCAGAGAGGTCTCTCTCAAGTGATGTAAGGAAGGTTGGCAAGAAGTCATACTCTCTGTTTCTATCATGCTTTTCAGGTGAGAGTGCCAAAGTTATTTATTAAATAATCAGCTCCATAAACTAATTGAAATAATACATTCTGCATGTACTAATTGAAATAACGTATTATATGTAGGTGAAATGAAAGCCACAACAAAGATAAATAAAGTTTCACAAGAATTTAGTGACAGATCATGAAGAAGACCCTGGGAGAAACGGGGAAACAACTCTCCGGTTCCTTGCTTTATTCATAAAGGTAAATTCACTCTCTTTCTTTCTGAAACTGGTTCATACTCAGTGTTGGCTCTACATGTCAACTCCACCTCTTTTCCCTCTTTCGAATGCTGAGCATCTTTTGATGTGTTTGATAAGTTTCTATTAAACAATTCCCATCAGAGTGCCAAAAAGACACATGTATCACATACATAGAAAAAAATCTCATGGCTCTTCTTCCACATGGACTTCTGCAAAAATAACCAGCTACAAATAAGCAGGGATGCATATTTTCCATGATTCATGCCGCAGAACCCACCATAGACTGTGGGACTGTTGTACAGAATCTGAGCTTTCACAGAAAAAAACGTTACCAGGCAGTCTGAAGGAAAGGGAAGCCTTCCCAAACAGGAACTGAACATGAATCAAGTTGGGATGACTCAGATTGTTTTTGTGATTCTGCAGAGAGACAATCTGAGATAATAGCTGGGTTATGTGAACTATTGCTATAATTTATTACAATAAAAATTCAAAATACAATGACTTATATTACTGTTGCGAGTTGGGTTTTACTTTTACTATGTATATCAAGAACACTGTAATACTTATATTTCTAGCCCCTCTGTGTGATTAAACACATAGAAAAATATTTATAAAAGCCCTCTGTATGCTTCATAGCCAACATGCAAAGTTTTATCCTAACAAACATAGTAACATCCCTTTTGCAGGCTCGGTGAAGCACATTTTGATAAGAAGACAGTACTGTCACAGCAGGTCTGAGTTACGGAGGTAGGTAGCCAGCCTTAGGACACCAAGGAATTTATAATACAATTGTTACGTGTTGAAGATTGAAGCTTATGACAGAACAACATTTCCTTTCCAGATGGTGAAAAAAAAAAAAAAACAACTGGGAAAAATAAGCCCGAGTCTTTGCTTAAATATATAAATTAGATTTGTGCTGCTTTTGATACAAAGAAAGAAAGAAACCCAGGCTATTTCTGTTTCACAAAATAGAATTAGTGCCCAGGTGTTGTAGCTAGTGTAGTGTAGGCGGCACAAAGTATCAGTACAGCTAAAGGACATATCTGATGTTTGTGTGGTGTACAGGCAGGTTAAGTAAATGGTTTTAATTTAACCGACCAGATCCCATGACTCAAGGTGAGAAAAATTCTTCTTTAGTGCTGTACTCCATCCTTTGCCAGAAAGCTGTTCCCAATCAAAACTATATTTATCCATTATTTACCAGTTTAGTCAACTGAGGACAAGTTGTTCTGAAAATACTTGTTTAAATCAGCCAGCCAGGCAGCAAGAAGAATAAGGAGAGGAAAGAAAAAACGCAACAGAAACACGTCTAAAATTCCAGGGGAAACCTTTCTGTTGACTTTATCAGGATTTGGCCAAGATCTGCAGTCAACAGATGAGAATGACGGCTATTAAAATCAGGGAAAG
>NW_008825216.1:446112-447841 GCF_000699105.1 Pygoscelis adeliae | reverse complement strand
GCAGAGACAGTAAAGTAGTGGGAACTTCCCAAGTTCCCATTAAAAAGGGCAAAATGGAAGTCCAGCTGCAAACAAGCAATGGCAGGGAACGAGAACCGAGAAAGGAAAGTAAAAGAGGTGTGCCCATTGATTTTAATGGATAGAGATGTCAGGCATTGGCCTTGTCTGCAGATTTTCCTGAATGGGTGCTAGAGCCACAGGCTGGGTTCGGTACGGCCGGGATGTTGAAATAGCCGGAAAATTCAGAGAGATTATTCATGTCTGAAGCTTTGGAAGATCCCATCTGGGTAGTAGTAAAGGGAAAGATTTATCTTTCATTTTAAATTAACTTCAGTTTGGAAATGATTGGGGAATTTTTGTTACAAAATTATATTTGGGGTCCTCCCTCTGAGAGAACATTTTAATTTGTAATTTTTACCCTGACAAAATGATTTTAGTAGAGCACAATGAGTGCAGCGGGTATGTATCAGTAATGACCATGAAAGGACAAACACCACACAGCAAGCCTTATAGGATTCAGGAAGGAGAGAGTCTAAGTTTAACCACAAAGAAATCCAAAAACGTTAAGAAATATGTCTGAAATGAAGTGACTAGCAAATCCTCCAAAAATCAGTCTTTGTGGGGAGAGTAAATGTGGAAGGCATATTGTCTCCTTAATCCATAACAGACTGACACATCTTTTGAAGAACAAACTGCAATTCTTTCTAAACTACGAAGCCTTGAAGGGAGACCAGGCATGGATTTACCAGCCAGGGAAAAGGTCCTTTAGCCGCTTTCCTCTTGCCCCAGCCAGACCTCCCCGCCCGCTCCCTTGCCTGTTTTTTAAATAAAAACATCCAAATATGTAGCGAGTAGAGAGATGGGTGGATCACCAATAGATGGGTTGGTAGTAGGTAGAGGCCACTTGGGTTTTTTCTCCCACAGTTTTCCGGTTTGTGATGCAGTAGCTTTATTTTCCTTATCACGTCTCCCCACTGATGATCTGTCCTTCTTGAGTCAGCTTCCAGTGCAGCGAATGACTTCCATTTTTAATTTCCCATACATAGGTAATTATAACTTTCCCTGTGGACATGGGCAAAGAGCTTGCAGTCTTGATAACCCTGTTATAAATGACAGAAGCACATGCTGTCGATGCTCCAGCTAGTAGAAGAACACAGGCCTCCAAACCTTTTCAGGGTTTACAACATAAGATGACCTTGTTATCCCAGTCTTACAGACATGAAACAGGACAGAGATGACTCACCACAATAAATATCTGTTATATGGCCCAGATCTAATTGTTCGTGGCCACCACTTTCCTGCAGCACATTCAGGCACCAGTCTCCTCGTGAGCTGTAGCACCCTCCTCACTTTTGGGTGTTTGCCCATGTTGTGGTGTGCCTCCTCCAAGGCCCCCACACTGCTACCAATGCCCTTCTCAGGCTCAGGCCCCTCCATGCACATGGGCACCACGGTCCGATTTTCCAGGTAAGCAGTGTATTGGTCTTTCCCCCTTTACGTATATACAAAGGGATTCTTTGAACAAAACCAAGAAATAATCTTGCCAGAAGTTCTCCAAATTCTTGGGGAATGCGATACGGAGAGCCTGACTGACAAAAGCCACCTTTGATGATGGACAAACTGTCACAAAGTTGTTCCTTTTCCTAGCATGGAACTGAATTTGCTAGCACGCTACACCATTACCTCCCAAGCAGTAAAAGACCCATACAGGATTGCACGAAGTCACATA
>NW_008825216.1:442998-446075 GCF_000699105.1 Pygoscelis adeliae | reverse complement strand
AATTTCCCAAATAGTTACACTTCAAAAGCATCAGCCTGCAGGAGTCACAGTAACGTTCAAAACTCCAGCAGCTACCTTGGTGTGATCAGATCTTCCTTTCTCCATCAGCAGCTGAGCCAGGTTTTGAGCCAGCAATGTTTCCACACAAATTAGTAGTAGCAATAGCAGTAGTAGTAGAAAATAATAATAATAATAATAATAATAATAATAATAATAATAATAATGCCTGCCCCTCCCCATCACTGCTCCACACGGAAGGCTTTGTAAAACAGTTTTCCAGCAGAGCTGTGCCAGTTGCACACACAGCAGGCAGATGCAGAGCACATCTGTTTCAAAGAACATGCCGTCAGCAGCGGAGGCACTGCCACGTGAAATGCCAGCATACGAAAAGGCACCAGCAGACTTGCTGTAGGATCCTGTGGGGTGGGAACGTTGTCCCTCCTGTGACCAAAGACAGGACCGCCCAGCCTGCGTGACAGCAGTAAGTGACGTGCAGCCTCCATCCTACTGTTCCTGCTTGCTGCTCCATACACGCTGTACCACACAACCATGCTCGTTCACCTCCACAAATATCAGGTTGCCAGTGACTAATACGAGGGTTTTTTTTTTTTCTTGATGACGAATGTTTTTACATTCCCAAAGAGGAATACAATGTCCCACCATACATTTTCAATTGTCTTGTCTGTTTCTATAAAGCTGGGAGTATGGACCAACAAAAATCACCCGAGATGACGAAGGGGTTTGATGAAGGGCTGCCAAAACCCAGCTTTGAACTAGTTACTAATGCCTAAACAGGTGCCTATACGAGCCAGCTAGGAGCAAGCCAGAAGCAGGCGTGTTTCCCTGCTCTGAGAGGTGTCCTCCCCTCTCAGCTGACTGCAGCACTGCCTTGGGCACTGCCAGCTCAGCGAGGATGCAGCCCCAGGTGCGGTGGTGGTGTGGACGGCAGCAGGGTACAGTCATGTTTCTTAGCCCCAGCCGCATCACACAAGCTGGAGGCCAGCAGCCAGCTCAGCTCAGAGCTACGCCGCACCGGGACAGCCCTTCTGGCTCCCCTGGGAAGCCAGCGCTGCTCCAAGCTGCGGGAAAACCGTGACCAGACCCCGTGTTGTCGGTTCCTACTGCCTGCCCAGCCACATCATCAGACTGTCTCATTTTTAGCAAATGATGTAGACATCAGTGAATTCTCCAGATATTAAAAGACTATCCTTCAGCCTGCTACGCCACCTCTGAACGTGACCCCCCACCTAGACTGCAGCCCTTCAAGTTATCCTTCATTTGTTTGTTGGTGTGCTCCCTTAGATCTGCAGATCGCTTTGATTATTTGAACATCTGGAAGTTGTCACATGCTTTTTTTGACCGTGACCATCTGAAATGTTACCCAGCAGGACTTCGGGGGAGACACAGTAAGGAAACAAAAACATCCTACTCATAACAACATGTGGCAGGAATTATCAAATGACACCATCCCAAAGGGGAGTGCTATATATCCAAGCAAAGACAAACTTTCTCTCCATCCCCTAAAGCCAGGACAATTGCTTTCCATAACATCCATTCCAGACATAAAAACATGTTACATACAAATACCTAATATATTTTTCATTAAACATTATGTTAAGAAAGTTGGCTGTCTCTTACTAATGGGGAAAAAGCATTTCTTTCATCCTCTGGGTTTCAAAGATGAAGAGTGGCTCCCCACGCACATGATTCTCCATAGAAAAGCCTCCCCAAAATGGTTCAGCGTCCGAGGTCATTAGGGTGCATAGCCCTGGTTTGCCTGTTGTCCTCACAGCCAAGAGTGCAGGTTCTTTGGTAAAGCTGGAATGGGATATGCAAAAAAATGAGATGGAAAAGGTTGAAATAGAGAGTCAGAGTTTCTCAGCAATCTCATCACACGGACTAGGGGCTCTGGCGAAGAGGGGAAAGGCAGCCCAAAATCAATGCAAATGATTTTCTGACCCATGTATTTGCCACACCCACAAAATGTAATTTAACTATGCAGGTGGAAGCCCATGAAATTCAAGGAGAGTTTTTAGATTTGGTTTCTCGTTCTCACCAGGATCCAGATAGCAAGTGAAGAGTGGAGAGCCATAAAGACTGCACTGTCGCAGTTTCGCAGTGGTTAAACAGTGATATTTCAGCCTTCGCCAAGAGGTTCCCCCTAAAACCAGAACTAGACAGGGAGCGGGTTTCCTTCTGGCCAGCCTGTTTGCTTACTGATCATAGGACCGAAATCCCATTGCCCTGGATGCAATCAGGGGAACAACTGGAAGCAGTGCTCCCATGCACGACTTCAAAGGCCACCTTCCCCGTGGGCAGCCTGCTGGAAGGGGGCTCTCCACTGGGGTTTCCTCCCAGGGACATGCCCAGGCTTCCCGGGCACTTGCAGTCAAATCTGTGTAACTACTTCTTCCATCAGTCCTCAGCCTCTGCATGTCTCCAGAGTCACATCAGACCTTCAGGTACTGGCTTTGCCCCGTGGCTGCCATTGTTTCTTCTTTGTTTGAGGCTACTTTTATATGCAGTGGCACAGCACTCTGATTTTTCATTATTTAAACAAGTGCCCATAGCTACTGAAGTCAATTCGAGACAAGCCAAATGTATCTTGATACACACCCAATAACCTAGAAGGAATTCCTTGTAGTGCAGCGACATCGGTTCCCGGGAACCGCCTTAAGAGAGACGCTCTCCTCTGGTGCAACCTAACAAAAAATATTCCGTGTTCTTTTTATCGGGATATGAAGAAAGGTGTGGGTTTGGGGTTTTTTTTTAGTCCTGACTAGTGTTAGTTGTGCCGTGCCTCGGTTTTAGCTGCTGACCACGTGACGTGCGTCCGTCTCACCAACTTCGAATGAGGCAACGCAGTGCGGCATCAGCCTCAGCACGGACGTCATCCCCTGCTCGCCACGTGCACCTCATTTCCCGCTCCCGCGCCCCCCTTTACCTCAGCCTGCATTTTCTCTTCGGGAACCCACTCTTTCACCAGGAAAAAGAGCTGCAAGGGGAGAGGGGAAGGACGGGGAGCGTTTGTGGGAGAAGGGGCAGGATCCGGCCTTCGGCTCGGGCGGCGCAGGGCG
>NW_008825216.1:422025-442689 GCF_000699105.1 Pygoscelis adeliae | reverse complement strand
CGCGCCCCGGCGAGGGCAGCGCTCCGGCTGCCGGCGGCGCGGGGAGCAGGCGTTAAGGGGCGTCTGTGCTGCACGCATCTGGCACGGTTTTTGGTGGCTAATGTTGGAAGCAAAACTTGCGGTTGCTGCCCAGCGACTTCTAACATCACCGTAGCTGAGGGTTTAGAGGAGGAAAATCAAATCGGTTTTCTTTCTTTCCTATGAATACCGGTTCTCAGCGCATAAACCAGCAAGACTCAACCGGGGGGGGAAAGCAAATATAAAGAAGAGGCATATGATCACTTCAGAACTATTGGGGAGGGGGGAGGAAGAAAAACTTTTGATAACACCAAACTAGTTTGCTTTACTATGGTAAAGAAAATTGTTTTGACTTCCTTCCTTTGTTTCTGATTTTATGCTCTATTTAGATTTCTCAAATAATGGCCTATAGCGAATACCAAAAATGTCCCATCCAATAAATTTCTATAATTAATATTTTTCATATTCAGCGTTACACAAGTCAGATTACACATTTTTCCTTAGCAGAACTAAAATTATGGCAGTACTGTACCAGATCAGCGCTGATACACTGGCCATGCTGGTGCTGCTGTGTCAGTACCAATAAACGGAAAGTAAGAGTATCCAGGCGAGAGAGCTGTTAAAAGAAGCCATTTCTGCATTACATGAAGGACTGATGCTGACCGCTGCAGGCAGCTTTTCTCTGGCAGAGCAAGAACAAGGAGGCAGCCGCCGCTGCTGCTGCATGCCCAAGACTGCGAGGCCTCAGTAATGAGCAGTAATGAGCTCCATCCTGGTGCAGGAGCTTCAGGAACTGGAAAAGGACGCGGCTTCTACAGGCAGCATTAGACTTCTTCACCACGTTGGGCATGGAAAGGCTTTTTCCTCTTTCTCGTCTTCTTTTTTTTACACAGTGCAATTGGGGCAGCACATTCAAAATCTTCATTTAGATGAAAAATAAAAGCAGCGGGCTCTAAGTGGTTTGAAGGGTACGTAGATCAATGTCCTCCTGTCTTCCTAATGCTCAGCCTTTTATTATCCACTGCTGAGCCGCAGGTCAGACAGTGCCACCAAACACACGTGTGTCCTGTGGTCTCTTGCTCCTCTTCTGCTTACTCCTGATGCTTCACTGGTCACAGCATTAAACACACAGAGCAGGAGGTCGGCAGCCATCCGTGAGTGCTCTCAGGATACAGAAATTAAGTGATAGCCATAATGACAGGCGGATGGTGGGCCTTGATGTCACTATCTCAGCTGTTATTTTTATGCTCTTTTTTATTTTTATTACTCCTTCCTCTCTCTCTCTCTCTCCCCCTCTCTTATTCCTCAATGTCTTACGGCCTCCAAACCCTTGGTTTTTTCTTTCTCATTAAAAGACACAAAGTGATCAAAGCCACTCTCCCTAGTCCATGCTGTTGGTGGAAAGAGGTTGCCTTCAAAAGCTATCTAGAGACAAAGGTGCATCCCCAGCACATGGTGTGGTCTGGGGCAGGAGGAGTGGCAGGAGTTGTCCAAACCATCTTTCAAAAAAAAAAAAACCCCAACCCCACCCTACTGTACCAAAAAGGTACCACAACTGATATCCAGCTAGCAAGCACAATCGTACCTGCTGAGCAAAGGGTAACGATGCTTTAAAGTCAGTCTTACAGGTTTCACATCTCTGATTTCAGCGGAAGTACACTGGGAGTTTGGGGCAGGAAGAAACAGTGGGAGACACCAACAGAGGCACTGAAAGGTCAGCAGACGCTCAGTGCTCCTTGCAGATGGGAATCCCAAAGTGCAGTTTTAACACGGCGATGGGGTTCGAGCAGAGAGTAGCGGTCAATTTGTTTGTCTGTTTTTCCACTCAGCTCTGACCAACAGCAGAAGAAATACCTAAAATTCCGATCTTCCATGGGTTTTTTTTTGTTTGTTTGGTTTTGGTGTTGCTATTTTTTCCCAATAAAATGTCTGAATGTCGATAATACACAAGTATACAGAAGAAGTAGATTATATGGGTCTGTATGACAGGAATTGCACTGGGAAGAAGCCTTTTGGAACAAAATAGAAGTCTGACATTTCAAGTGTTCTCATTACAGGAAGAAAATAAAGATAGACGTGAAAATCCCCCCCTGCACACAAATGCACAGGTGGGAGAGCAGCTGCAGTTACTCCCTCATGCCTGGGGTTTTCAACAGAGACAGAAAAGGATGAGGAAAATGACTGAGAAGGGAAGCAAGAGAAGAAAGATTAGGCAAGGCCCTGCTAGTCAGGGACCCAGCAAGGTTGCTGAAGTACTTCAGGTGGGGTGGAGGAAGGAGAAATGGAGCAACCCAAACTGTCTTAGGGATTACGAACTTAACTGTTCCCTAAAACTGACTTTCTGGAAACCAATTCCTTCATTAACTGAGCACTATCTAATTGTCTGCACTGTATCTTCAGCAGTTTACTTTGCTGCTAGTGTCCAGACCATTTAAAATAAAGTCTACCCATTGATGAAATTCCACATTTATGCCCCCTCCTCAAAAAAACTTTATCTGTGATTTAGGTACAACATGAGCTTCCATAGACCTGTTCATTGGCTTCACTGGAGCTACCTCCCAGACTAGTATGGACCAGGACTTAGAAATATTTCCTAGTCTTGGGCTTTAATCTTCCTTCCTGCCTCCCACAGACACTTTCTTCGATAAGAGGCCGAGACACTCTGCATCACTTTGTGGACTCCCTCACCTCGCTGTTACCATGAAAGAAACTCAAGCTCCCAATTTATTTTGAATTGCAATGCCTGCAGTGAATGACATGAGTACCTGCCCGCTTCCTTCCCCCAGCCCTGGGCACCAGGGGAGTCACACACCCAGGCTTCCTTTTGCCCGTCTCTGTTCAATGCACCTAAGCTAATGAATAACTCACCTCCCTCCTACCTCCTGAGGTCCCCAGCGACACCTCCCCACCAGGTGAGGAGGGATGTCCCCACCATGTAACGGCACCCCTGAACAGGCACACTCCTCCCCAGGACATGGCCCCACGCCCCTTCTCCATCAGCTTGGAGCTCTGCTGGTGGCTCCTCAGCTGCCTCTCACCATCCCCACCAGTGGTCTTCCTGGTCCCTGTAAGCCTGCCCTGGTCACATATGGCATTTATATGCTGTTTACCAACATTAGCTTGGGCACTGGGGCTAAGTTTATTTAGAAGAAAGGAAAGGTCGGATGCTCCAGGTCTCCATTTCTGTTTTGGCAGGTTCATGCTCCTGCACAGACATCCAGACAGGTCAGGGGGGTCCCGGTGAGGTGCGGGAGCCTGGCTTTATGGAGAGATTTGGAGAGCAGTTTAAACCAAGGTGGTAACGTTACTAACAGCCGCTCTGTCCTGTTGCCATACCATGGCATGCCAGGCTAGCTTTTGAATGGATACCTTAACCCCGCTGCCAGTCAAAGTAAAGATTTTATGAAGAGAGGGGCTGATGCACAGAGGACCTTAGGGAAGTACGTTAGGTGTTTAAAAATGCCTTTGTGTGGTAATGTCTGAATCCCCACCAACATCTCAAAGAGAGGGGAGTTTGGGGCAGCAGTGGCTGGAGGAGAGCTGGTGGGAGCAGTCAGGAAAGGGAAAGGCAGGGTCCCGGGGCAGGACGGTCCCCTGAGATCAGGCCACAGTCAGAGGCACATTCTGCATCTGGATCAGCCCTGGCCCTAGTGCTGGCCTGCCTTTCCTTTAATGCTTTCTATTTTTTTTTCTTGTAATTTCTTTCAATTCCAAGAAAGATAAAACAGAGGAGGTAAGTGTAAAGAGCATTAGCGGGCACCGTAGGAACATGCGGGAGGGATCAATGGAACGAGGATCAGAGGAACAAAGGAAAAGCACCATAAAAGACGGAGAATCCTAAAAGAGATGTTACTGAGGGGGAGGGGGAGAAAAGAAAGAGTCTATAAGAAAAGACGAGTTCTATAAAGAACAGTGCATCAGAAGAGAGGAACTCAAAAAAGGTCATAGATTTCAGGTTATACATTCCTCTAAGCAAAAAGGTAGCAAAGTAAGTTATATTGAATACGACATTACCACACATCTTTTAAAAAGGAAAGGGGTAACGGAATAAAGAGGTGGATAGGAAAGGTATATGAATAAAGAAATGCCTTATTTATGTGATACACATGCGGAAGAAGCAGCCGCAAGGTTAAGAGGAAGGGTGGTAAATAGTATCTCTTTTGAAAGCTGACATCTGTGATGAATTTAATGAGACATTTCAAAATCTAGCCAAATCAAAAAAAGAGCCAATGAAGGTGAATGCAGCAGAATATATTTTGGGAGCGAAGAAAAAGTACAATAAAAATTGTGCAAATGCCACTAACAAGGTAACATTTACAATTGTGTCTTAATATTGTTTGATATTTAGTGTCCAGGTCCACACTTGTAAATAAGGACTATCACCTAGCATTTGAGCAGGTTCTCAGAGTTTATTGTCACGGCAATTTCTCTTAACAATTTACACATACAGATCCCTTATGGCAAATAGTGATGATGCTCCTCACTCTCATTCATGCGTTTGTGTTAAAGAATCGGGCCAGCAGACTCCTCACTCTCACCCACACGTAAAGATACCCTCAGGTAAAAGGACTACAAGTATTTCACAGGTTAGAATCAAAAAAGAAAAGTGACCTTGGGAAAAGAGAAAGATGGTCTGAAAAATAAGGATGCTACTCAATGGACAACTGAAGACATCTTACTGACCCAAGAAGAGTCAGCTGCACACAAAGGGGAACAACCATCTATGTTTTACTGCAAAGGATCTGAGCATCACCGTGCCACATAACCTGGCACAATTCAGTAGCGGCCATCTACTGCAAAAAGGGCAAGCCCCGCAGTTTTGTGTACAGAGAGAAGTACAACAGTAATCCTCTGCCCTCCTCCCATAAAACCTGGGTGGGAGCCCTGCAGCCTGCTCTGGGCACTGTCCTCCAAGAAAGCTGTAACACCCCCCCAGGCCAGAGGAGAACGATGAAGTCACTCAACACCAGAAAACACCAGTAAGAAAATGAAAGGAGGCTGTAACATTGCAATGGCCATTACGTATTTGAGCAAAAAGGTAGGGAACATTTTATTATAGTGATTGTAGCAGCCTGGTCAAAAATAAAGAGATAAATTGAAGCAAAGAAGATTTAGTTTAGATATTAGGAAAAAAACTTCGTAGTGGCAGCGATAATGACTGTCTGGAGAGACTCTGCAGCCCTCAAGCCAATGTCTGTACAAACAAAACCCATTTATTTGTACACATGTCACTTGAGGACTCAAGAGTCCGGAACAGCACGAGGAGGGGCAGCCCTGGCTCAGAGAGATCATCCCCTCTTCTCCTCCGCCTCTTTGATATTGGGACTTCAGCCTACCTTCAACTCACAGCAGACAAAGCATTAATCTGTTCAGCACAGTCAGATCAAAAGGCAGATTGCTATGATTCACAACCACTTAGTAACTCTTGCTTAAATGAATTGTGGACACAGAATAAGTTCAAAGAAATTGTCGATAATTTCCCTTGAACATCTTGGGATTAAAATCTTATTTTATATAGGTCCCTATAGCTATTAACTTTCTCTTAGCAAAATTCCTGTGTTTTATGCACCTAAGTTAATAAGTCCAGTGTTAGTTCTATGCACAACATCTCTAGCTAGAAGAGGCATTAAAAATATGGTAATTTAAAAATCTAAATTCAAACAGCTGTTAATCACTTGGCATAAAGATAAATAATTAGAAGAGCCGCAAATAAATCACTGGCCATTCCCAACTCCTCATTCCAGTTACTTAAAGAAAACAGCCTTCCCTCACTTTAGTTGTCTCCTTTGGCTTTATTTCTTTTTTTTAAATAACTGAACATCCTAAATGCACTCCTACAGATCTCATTTTCTGGAACTGGTTTTTGCCCTCCTATTTGTTATTTCTTGGGAAACTCTTTGGCATTTATGTCTCATGATTTCAACCAATATTAGGGGTGCAATTTGAAAAAAGCAATTCTAGCTATTTGGTATTAATTGCTTTCTAGCTGAAAAAATATCATTGTTGGGTTTTAAAGGGTGAACCACAGCTATCTTGTCTGATTTTTGGGGTTTTGATTCCAACTCTGCACGGCTGTGGCCAACAGACTGGCAATCCACCAGCTGCATTCAGCCTCTCTTGCTCTTAATTACTCAGTTCCCCAGTTCTCCTCCCTTATCGGTTCTGTTCTGGTCACCACAATTCATTCCCATTTCTTACTCCTGTATTCGCCTTCAGCTCATTAATTTTTGGCCAGTCTCCACTACTCTTTCAGCTCAGCATTTTGCAATTTCTCTTGTCACTGCTTAAGGCCTTTTTCCTCCCTCTTTGGTTTTATAGGGTTGAAGGACAGTTTTTAATTGCACCTTACAGAAGAATGGGTGAATATTTTGCTGTTGTCAGGTAGGTGCCAGGGAAGCCCCCGTCTCTCCCACCTGCCATTTTCCTTCCCAGGCTGGTCTGGGAGCAGAAAACTGTCTCAAGGGTGCAGCAGCACCAGCGAACACTTCTTTCCCCTGTAGGCTTAAGAGCTGTTTTATGCACAAGGAGGCATGAGGAAAGAGACTCTCTGATGAACCCCAACTCTCAGATGGAAGTTCCCAGCTCTAAGGGGTCATTTTAATGAATATTACAATTAATATCCCCCAACGGAGGGTGCTTTCAGCTTCCTCGGCAGAGCCATGAGGCACTGATTGATGGCTCTTCCCCAGGAGACAAGAAATGTGGTCCCTTCAGATTGGGTTTCTCTCTCAGTCCTTTTTTCCTCAGCAGACTCGTGGCCTCACTGAAACTCCTAACGGGTATAACACTGTGTAACCAAAGTCATACTTCAGCTGTTTGGTGGTTGTACAACCATGCCTTAATCTGAGTAAATCTTAATTCTTGGAAGAGGATCTTCATACAAATTTGGAAACAAACTTTTAACTTTTCTCTGTGGGGGAGTAAAAGGAAGTTTGTGCCTACTTGGGGTTTCCAGTCCCAGTATTGTATCACTGCCAGATGACAGTGATCAGGTGAAGTATCAGAAGATTGCAGACAAACCCTTTAAAAATCATCTGCTTGTAGGCTACATTGTTTGGTCCAAATTCACTCACGTGTAACAGTGGAATTGCATCACTTGAAACTAAGCTCGAATGAAACCTTAATACAGCTCCCTGACTACTTTGAAATCTTTATTAGTAATGCATATTTTAACTTTACAGACATTGTGTTAAATCCTATGCAAATACAGGGTAAGACAGCCATTCAATAGAGACTTCATATTTATTGAAAGGAAAGAACTAGAATAAGTACAAAATGGGTTCAGGAATACAAATGCTCCACATCTTTTTATCGGCCAGTTGGTGCTGCAAAGTGATTTGAAAAAAAAAAAAATTTCTTAGGGTAAAGTTGCATGAAATACCTAATGCACGAATTTGAAACATTAGTTATCTGAAGCGAGTGATTCTTCAAAGCAGACGCTGGTATCTAATTAGTTAAGTCCTAAGGCAAAGCAGGCAATATACCAGCTGATGCAATTGGTGGCAGCAGGAGTTTGGAAATAAATATCTCTATTTGGCACTAAGAAGGGAAACAAAGCTCAAATTTCTGTCGATTGCCTGGCCCCAAGTTCATGCCTCAGAGCTCGCATTTCTGTGGTAAAGGAAAATTAAATCTCAGAGTTTAAGATCTGGGGTTCAATGTGGCTATTTATTAAAATTCATCTGGCCTCTCTAGACTGTGACTATTTTGAGTTGACCTAGATGGAGCTCTAGATAAAATCAAGCTCTCATGAGGCATTTCCAGTGTTTTCTGATAAAAGCTTAGTAGAATTGTACTAACAAAAACTGAGACAGTTTAAAGCAGTGATTATCATCCTAGCTAGAAACCAGAAACACAGTGGCATGTGAAAACAAAGAACAAACAAAAATCCCAAACTTCCAGAAACCCCAACTGAGCAAAACCTGGGAACAGCCATTCGTGGTGATTTCTAATGCATTTTGTCCTGGGTTCATTTAGACTACCTCTTCAGAGATGCTGCAGTCAGGGCTACGGCTGCACCAGGCTACTGACAGAGCCAGTGAAGAAGCGAGCGCTCAGTGGAGAAGCGAGCGCTCCCTGCAGAAGGCAGCCCAGCTCCCTTCGGCCCACAGCTGCTCTGTGCAGGAGCCCTGTCCCTAGCGGCCACAACTCAGGTAGGTATCTGATGTTAAATGAGATGACTCTAGCATTAATGTATTCAAATTTATTGCCTGATTGTGTCTATGACTGTCCCACTTCGTGTATGTGCGTGGGAGGGTGTGCATTTTTAGGTTTGGTAGTCCCTTTGAAACAAGATTCCTGTTTCTCAATATCAAACCAAAGTCAGTATGACAGATGGTACTAGAGTTGGCTGTCCTGAGTCTATCCTGTGCACTGCTAAAAAGGCTTGTTTGTCCTACGCACCCTACGATGCCCTGGAGGTATCAGCATTTTGTCATTTGACTTAGTTCCCATCATCGCTTTTCTACTCAGAGATTCTGCCTACCATCCTTACGTCATCCCTGTCAATCAAAAGTGCTGTTTCTTAGGCCAAGCAGAGATTTCTGGTTCCAGCTCAGTTTAGCTTCGGAAGCTCCACATCTGCTGTCTCATGGGCAACATCTACATGCTCTCATAAACCTGTCAATAGGTCTCTGTGTGAGTAATCTCAGCAGTAGACATACAACAGCACGCCTGAATAGAGCCCTTGAATTAAAATGACCGCCTCCTGCGTTACTACTCGAGGTTTGCTCTACAGACAGTATACTTAGCACTCCCAAACCACTACCTTTTCAGCTTAAAATGTTGCATTGTATCACAAGTGACAGCAGGGAGAAAGAAACACTGTCCTTCCTATTTAGCAAGCATACACTTGTGTCCTCAGCCAGCTTTGTTCATGTCCGTTCCTACGGAAATGCAGTTCAGTCGATCCGGTCTTGGGTAGCGACTGAATCACTGTGCAGGCTGCGCTATTAGAGAACAGGTCTAGCTTCAAGAAAGGTTTGCTTATGTGATGATGAGCAAGCTGGAAAGGTCCCTCTGCTGCTAGCTTGATAAAAAGAAAATAAAAAGTAAATGATTATCAATAAAGTGTGTTTGATTAGGTGTCACTGAGAGAAAGAAAATGCCATTTCATGTCATTTTTTAGAAAGCACAAGGTGTGTAACTTTTGGGGATGATTTTGCTCTTGACTAATCTTCAGATTCAATATTAAAATCTCAAACTTCCCAAAGGAAAGAGATTCTGCATCTTTTAATGAAAGATAAAACAACAATATAAACATACACAAATTTACAGAGAAAGGATCAACTTTAATACATCTGGAGTAAAAGGTGTTCTTTTTCAAATATGGTATAAAAATAAATGCAAGAAACATTAACAGAGAATATACAGACAACAGACAAAGACACAGGCTTTCTTTCTCAATGTGAATACATCAGTGAAATGAAACCTTCTGTGCTAATTTATTGTGCAATAAATGTGATGCCATATGTATATTTATTAATATATGCATTTTTTACATTTCTTCCAGTTTTTGATTGACGTATTTTTTTAATAAACTGTGCCTAGCAGAAGCTTTTTTTTCACTGTACTTGAGCTTGCAGAAAATAAAAAGACACAGATCCAGCTTGATATGAAGGAGGAAGTGAGCAGACAGTTTTCGAAATGGAGGCATCGAAAGGCTAGAGAGTCCCTCGGAGTCTGTAATGCCTTAGTATACACAAAAGAAAACAAGTCAGGTCCTTGCTCATGCAACATCTTGTTCTACTGTCCTCTGAGTCAGGCAATCAGTGAGCTACAAAGTATGTATAATGATTTGAGTCTGCTTCCATGCTACAAGGTGATCCTTTTAGTAGGACTGCACTAGACTGGTTAACCTCTTTGATGTGAGCGATTTCCCCTGAGGAAAAGATAAAAACAAAAAACAAAAACAGAAAACAGAGGCATGATCACTGCAAACCTGTTCATCAGCAACCACTTAGTGTTGCCACATCACTGTCAAATAACTACGGGCACCAACTGGAGTCTGTCAAATCTTAAACCACAGGAAGCCCTTACACTTAAACACCTGCACTGCCAGCCAGCCAGATTGTTTCACAGAATAAGCCAGCAAATGTTAAGGCCATTTTGATTGAGGTTGGTTTTGGCTGATGACAAACTAATGCTGAGGTTTTTTGCTGTCGGTCATACCCAGAACTTGAAGAAGGCTACTACAAGTGAGAGTGCCTTGCGCTACAAAGATGAATGTGTAAACTGCGGTAGCTCTGTCACAGAAGACAAAAAGCTTCTTTAAAGTTAAGGTAAGAAGGTAAGAGGCGGATTGCATATAGGCAGGAAAGCAGCTTTTTCATGAGCGCAGCTATCGGTTTGGTGAGACCGTATTTACTATTTATAAGGAACACTGGTCAGGTATATTACATGTGACTGCGTAACACTGCTTTGAAGGTGTTTGGATTTCCACATTGTTATTTTCCTCATCGTTCCTCCTGTTGCAAGGATGCAGTTTCAGTTTTTTAGCAAGTTCTTTTAATAAGTTATAATGACTGTCCCAGAAGAGTTAGGTCTACAGCACGAAGAGGGTGGTGTAAGGTATGTCACCATGGTATATTTCAGGCAGATTTGAGCTTTACCTGAGCCAGACAAAAGCCATGAAACCACGTAACAGGAATTAGCTCTCCTAAGGCCACATTAAAGGAGTTAGCTCTCCTAGGGCCATCCTACCGTGGCTCTGATCCAACGGAGGCAGAGCTGGCACAGCAAGCCTACATCACTCCTCAAAATACCACAGCCATACCCAGATAATGTAACACAAATAGATCACAAAACATTAAATAGAAAGTGGCTCTGTCTAACTCTCCAGTTAGATATTTAATATTTACATTTATCATTTTGTTCATTTTAAGTGCACAACTCAGAAAAATCAAACTAATTTCAAGGAGACTACAGTAAGAAATACTGTAACTATGGAGAGATGCTACATTTTCTGCAGTAACTGGCAAATGAACTTATTCTGCCATATCAATGAGTTGTTAAGTCATCTGCTGTATTATAACTCAGTGGAGTTACACAATTTAATATCTATTGTCATTATCAATTAAATTTATGCTCGCAGGGATCTGCAAGTTGGTTTCAAGCATTTGCTCAAATGCAATACATCAGGGTGGGTCTTCACGAAAGGAAGAATAACTATTTTATTCTTTGTGCTCTGAAATACAAGTTGAACAAGTTAGGATGAATATTTCCCCTACAATATAATTTTGAAGGGAGCTCGTGATCTGCAACCTTGGGTTAGACTGCTCATCCGTGAGGTTCACCATATCACCTGACAGTATTAATACTCGCTTCTTCGAAAGACTGAAAGTGTCCTTTCTGGCACGCTCTCTTCCCTGTGTCTAGCTTTAACTCTTTCACTTTCTAGCTACATTAAATCCACAGCTTCTTGACACTTGTTAAGCCTTAAATTATGTTTTCCTCTAATGAAACAGGTAAGCTGTTACAGTAAGACATCTTTTCTTGTTAAATAGTCAAAAAAGTCTCAACAGCTGTGTGGCACTGGAATACAATTTAAAACAGCTTGTCCAAAATTAAGTGTTTGTTAGGTGATTCATGATTGTCAGCCTTGGGCATAATCTCAGAAAATATTGAGCATATGCTTATCTTTGCCTTTCATTAAGTTATTTGTGCTTAATTTTACAGGTCGACTGGCCTGGCTACTTTCTGTAAATACATATGAGTTCCCTTTAGTACTCAACTGCATAAACTAGTTAATTAAAACAATTAAACCAGGACTTCTCTATTAGTTATTAAAACAATTTGCTCAATACCGCACTGGAAGCTGTGCAAACTCTTGTTGTGGGAAAAAATCTGTGAGACAATTTTTTATTCTTATCTGCAACAATTGATTATTTAGGAGTTGTAAGTTTCCTGGAATTTTTAGATGTACCATAACCAAATTCTAGCATCTCAGGAATTAATTGTGACATCACATAAACTAGGAAGTTTTGACCTAAAAGCAGGCCAAAAACTAGTTATTAGTTAGTTGACCTGACTTGTATAATTCTATTCTACATATTGTTTGAATTTTCCCCTACAGACACCATGAGCTGCCATGACAAATTTTTTTTGTAGTCTACATCACTTGCTCCCTGGATATTGCTGGTCTTTGGGTACTTTTTCTCCTAAGCCCTACAGTGATCAGGATTTCTCCGGATAGTCCTCTCCTCCACCTCCCTCCCTGCCTCAGAGAATATTACACTTCTTACAGATACGAAGTATCCATCTGAACAACAACAACTTATGCTCTTTTTCCAGGTATTAGTAGTTCTAATTTATCTTATAGTTGGAAAAGCGACAGCTTAGAATATACACCCTCCTTAAGAGATCTTCCATGTTTATTCTGAAGCATACTTAGTTCTCTGTTTGGGAAAATAAGCTTTTAATACACAGAATCCATAGCAGCCCCAAATACAGAATTATCCCACCTTCTTACTCAGATCTGCAGGGATTTGTTATTTTCCAGTTTACAGAATATTTCTTTCAAACTCTGTTCCAGAGTATACTTTTACTTTAGCTCTGTACGGTAGGGTTTCGTAATTATCACTTCTAGGAGATTTCCAGATTTACTCAATTTACAGACTGATGTAAGGATCATCCCTTGTGGTCATAATTTAAGAGCTGAGCCTAGCTACTTCTTTCAGCTACAATGTTAATAGCGTTTCCATAAGCCAAATTTTGATTTGGGAAACTACATTTAACAGGCCAGTTTTGAGGTAGCATATGAGTCATCACACATAGGAAAATGTTTCCTGTGCTAATGAGCTTAAAGAACAATTGGAAAAAAATTCAGAAGAAGTAGTAGATGTTTGTCTGAAGAATGAAAAGGAGATCCTTAATATTTTCAACATATTCTTGCCATCAACATTTAGAAGTATACGGCCAAATTCTAAACAGGATTAGGATTTTTGGCTGTATTGGTGCACTTTGGACATATGAATTGAAATTATTTAACAATTTTATTAATAATACACAAGCCAAAATGAAACCCTGCGCACATACCCTGACAAGGGAGTCGGAGTATGAGGAGGCAGCACAGCAGTTGGAGTGAAGAAGTACATCTAAGAATACGAAATCAATTGGCCTCAGTGTTCAGTCCCTTCCTTAGTGCACTAACTGTTTAACATAGAGTTGTCCTTCCAACTGTACTTTTAGAGAATTTAGGGCGAAAATTACAAAACCATGTGCAGATGCATCAGCTGCTAAATACAAATGTGCTGACTGACCTATTCATGCAGCATGGCACTAACACCTCAAATAATCCAGCAAACAAGTCAGGAACAACCTCAGTACATATGTGGCTTATAAGAAATCAATATGAAATTTATATAGGGGCTGGAGCTGAAACGTATGGTAGAGGAAGATCAGGTCTTTTCCTTTTAGAAGATCAATTCTCTTCCTTTCTGCTAAGCAACCTCAATGGCTCCTTTTTCATGTTTCTTTATTGCCTGCGCAGGTGCTACTCCACAGGACCGATACTGGTAGAACTAGAAATGAGAACTCCACGCATCTGACCGGGTAACAGAGAAACAGTGTGAAACCCACTGTGAGCAAAATGAGATGCAGAGCGAGAATCGACCCTCCTTGTTCTCACTGTTCCCCATCTGCTCATGTGCGACACACCTGCAGCACGCCGGCAGCTCGGTGGGCATCGGCAGGGAAAGCTCCCAAGTGACACACAGAGCCGGTATATAAACAGCCCCTGACAGAAGCACATCTGGAGAGGCACAGGAGCAGAAACAGTAAGTCCCTTTCCAAGATTAGGCAGCACTTCCTCCGCTAGCACAGGGGAATTGCTTTAGCACCGCTCAGGGGGTCAGGATTCTGCTTCGATTTCCACTGCAGCATGGGACGCCGCTGTCAGCCACCCGTGCAAGGTGTTTTTCTCTTTCAGACATGTTGAGGAAGGGGAGGAGGTTAGCGTTTACTGAATTTGGGGCGCGAGTTGTCAGCACAGCTGCAGCGCTAAGTGATTGCATGTGCAGGAAAATCCTTCTGCCCATCATGGGGATTTGCAGTCCTCTGTTAATTTCTCATTAGGGCCGTACTGTTTCCTGGAGTGGTCCATAGATGGGAGGCAGCGGCTGAGCAACTGCGTTCCTATTTTGGCTCATTCCAAACCAGGTGACACTCCCCATTTCTTTCTCCTTTCACACTAATCTTTACATTTACTGATGAGCTGCTCTCATTTGTGATTAACCTACAAACTCTTGCAGATGGGGTGTTTTGAACTTGAATAACCATCTGAAGTATGGGGTAACAGGTAAGATTTTCCAAGGCACCAATGCACTAGACAAATATTTTTAGTATGTTTGTCCTAGGCCTGATCCCTCAGGTTTCTACACCTCTCTGCAGTTCTCATTCCCACAAACAGCTTAAGACTCAGGTAAATGTTTGTCAGCTGGGAAATGGCAGACACTGGCCTGATATCTGAACAGTACGCGCTGGCTCCTCACTTACATGAACCTGGCTGTGCAAGTGCTACTCCTCAGCTCTTCTCTTCCAGCACAGAGCGCAGCAGCTTAGCTCCAGTCACTGTAGAACCGGACAAGGAGGCCAGTCCTCGCTGGCGTGTCCTACAGATGCTCTTTTGGATTTTCCTCATTAGCCTGGGCATCATTCCTAACAAAACCCTAAAACTAGATTTTTGGACTAATTATTAGTCCAAACTAAAAATTTCAATTATTTCATCAGTTCTTTTTAGTCAAACATCGATAAGCCATCTCTTTCCTGAAACAGAAAAAGCCTTCATTTCTACAAGTACTTATTATTTTTATTATTGTTTTGTATTTGTCAAACAAAAAGCTTTGTGACTTTTTTTCTGACTAGCTATTTTTTTGGTTTAAATTTTAGGAATAACCTGTAAGTAAATTCAAAAGTCTAAGTAGGATTTTTTCCATGATCGTACATTGAACATGAGATCCTACAGCTGATACTGCATTGAAGCTCATTCACAATGCTATGCTCGAGAAAAATATAGACCTTGGATGGATTTCAGGGCTAGAGGGACCTTTGGTCTAGCACAGTAGGGCCTCGTGTACGTAAGTTTTACCTGTTCATATAGAAAAGTTCCCTGATTAACAGATGAAATTGATATATTATCTGCCTTGTTTCTCAAAAAAGAGATTACACTGGTTTAAGCATCTAGAAAGTCTATCCCCCACTGATAAGAACTGAGGAAGCTATTTTTATGAGTTTTAATTTCCATCTCTAGACCACAATTTGCTATGTCATGTAAACTGACATTGGACTGAGCCTCTGTGAAAATGTGCTGTGTTCAATGCCCTTCACATTTTACATCTCATGCATGAAATGGTCTAATGTTACTGGTTTGAAGGGAGAAGATATCAAAGGACACTGGTCAGCAAGTTCTTCCAGCTAAGTGGGAGAAGACAGCTGGAAAGGGTATGGGTAATGTAAGATATAATGGTTTTAAACTCAGAGTTATTAAATGGGGTCTTGTTTATGAGGTTATGAGTAAAGATAATTATCATCTGATGGCTCTCTAGTTTAATATATGAACTGAGTTTGGCCTGTTTTGTACTGGCTGTATTTCCGTAAAACATCACAAACTCGCAACAAGCACATTTTTTTGCCTTCTCTATAACTGGGCAGCAATGGACGAAACTCTAACACTGACACTGGTGTCTGAAGCCATGACTCCAACACGTGATGATGGAGTGTCTCCCCCCCAGGCAGCTCTGAGGAGGGAGACTGCACCTTCTTGCCCTGCTAACTTGGTTCCTGGTGGGACAAGAAAATTTGCATGGAGTGGAAATGAATTTAGCCCACTCCCCTGTAAATGAGATCCCTTTGTTTCAGGCTTCCAGACTGGTGATCACAGCTAAGCACCAGGCTAGCATTCACAAAGGTGTCCTGCTCAGACTACCAGTCTGCCACTGTCACAAATCCCGCATGCACATGAGAAATTAAAGACAGAAGTTTTCCTTAAAGGACCTCTTTGTTCCCATCAACATTATCAGTGCATATTCACCTGGGTTTTTTCTTTGTAACGTAGATGTTAGTACTTGAGGTAGAGGAAGTTTCCTGATTTTTTTTTTTTTTTTAAATATGGATTTTTTTCCCCATGTAAATTCCTCAAAAGAATTTCAGTTTTTAAATGCCACAGAAACAGATTATTTCCCTCTCTCTACTACTGTAGCAAGCAAGGAGATTCTCCTGTTCCCTGACTTATTTCTTTAGCTTCCCTACTCACTTTCTTGGGGAGCTGCAGGCGACTGGACCTTAATTATTCCCAAAGAGAAACCTGAGGGGCTGAGCTGGCCAGGGGGGAGCACAGAGCACACTGCCACCACTGCCCCTGCCTCTGAGTCAGAGCTGTGACACTTGTGGCTGCCAGTGTTACTCCAAGGCAATGCACTTATCCAATGGCATCATTCCAGTAGTGCTGAAGAGTACGTACTCCATATTTTCACACAATAACTGGGAGCGTGAATAAGTGAGGCAAACCAAGAATAGCTGTGCTTACTACTCAGAGGCAAACTCTAAAGTGTTCGGTAATAAATATTACATATAGCAAATGCCAGTTTGCTATTACTTCATCTATATTTACATGAATGCAGACCTGTTTAACACTATTCATGTTGTCTGTTGTGGACTGCCAAACGCATTAGCAATTTTGCACTATAAAATCTACAGAGCAAGCTATGTAGTCAATGTTTTTAAGCTGAGCATTTAGGGCTTTCATAAAGTGCACCAACTTATTGAAAGTTTTCTGGAAAGAAAACTCTCCAGTGTCAAAGAAATGCAGAGCTGAGTCTAGTTTTTTTTTGTGTATATAGCTCCACTTTTATTTTTTCCGTATCAGACTAGAAAAACAACCCATTATATGTGGCTATTTCCACTTAATTCAAGGAATAGTACAGAGGGATTGTCCTTACAAAGTTTCTAAACTTTCTAGTTTAACAAATGCTTTCTGTAGCACGTATAACCCACTTTCAATCATCACTGATCAGGAGCCTCTTATAGTTTCCGTCTTAACAAATCAGGTTATGAATTACAAGGTCATCTTCTCAGGTTCAGTCCCTAGACACAACCAAGGTTACTGGGGTTTTTGTAAACACTTCAAATGGAAAAAACTGAGGTCTAATTTAGTTCAGTACAAACCCACTTTGATATAAGTGAGAAAAAAACCAGTGAAAATTAGTCTAAATTTTCTAAACCATCAGAGGAGAAGAAAAACTGTAATTTTCATCTTACTAAATCATTCAGAGATGACAGCATTTATCCAGGTTGTAGAAGACCTGTTTCACACCTATTTTCTGTATTAATCAGAAGAACAGTGAGGGACCACAGTCCCTCACTTCACAGTTGAACAAGTTAATCAGTACACCGTAGGATATTCTAAGAAACGTTTCCCTCATCCCTGCTGGTTGGAACCACTGTACCAAGGTAGATAAATATTATAAACTCATCATAAGCGAGAACAAGAACGGGAGGACAAGGATGCCTGGTGGCAAGGGGTCCTGGGGCAGTGGGTGATGTGAATTCAGTCATCTTGGAGAAAAGGTTTGCGCTTGAGCATCCTGACATCCTGGATTAATTTGCAAGCCTCAGAACTTCCAATCTAATAGAGAATATAGATCTAGCAGTGACATGTTTTACTTTCATACCTGACCCGACTTGACAGACTCCACCCGGATTCACAGGTAGTAGTTTGAGGAAAAGCAAAACCACAGTTTTCATTTCATAGCTTGCTCCATGAAAAAAGAATTGCCCTCTTCTACTAACGCTTCACATCCAGAAATCCTCATTCCTATTTCTAGCTCACAGCTGGTTTATTGGGCCTGCCTTGCATCTCTGGCATCCTGCTATTCTGGTACTTTTGCCCTGAGATTAGCACGATGAAAATCGGGCACACCTGCAGGGCGTAATGCTCCAGTGTTTGTGCACAGAACTGCTGGTTTATCAGTAACGCTGCTCTGAGAGGGATTATCAGAGAGTCACCTTAGTGCCTCCCAGCCTGTCTTTACTTTTTCCCTTTTTGTGCTATATTCTCCTCACATCTGTCTGCAGCTTGCTATTTCTCTCCTTATAGCCACCCGTTTACATACTCTTGACCACAGCCAATTCCTGATCTGTGGGCTGTTTAAGCTCCCATGAATGAACGTAGTTATTGCAGCTTGCCAGGCACTGTGACTGGGAAAAAGCCTGGCTCTCAGAGGTCCCAGATGTACTACCTACTCTCTACAGTCTCTTTTATTAACATAGGCTCTTTTATTAATATGGAACTTCCTATGGAATCATCATGTGATTATCATGTATAATGTTATCATGTCGAATGTTGTTTTATAGATCAACCTGCTTAGACAACACACAAATCACACTTCAACATGCTATGGCAACACCACCATGCAAAATATAGGGGTTTTTGTTTCAAACATTGGGATAGTTTCCTTTGTGGCTGTTTGTTTACTTTTTAGTGTCCTTTACTGACTTTGTCCCATTGAATCCAAATTTCTTCCTGATTACAGTGGATTCAAAGCATATTACAGGAAGCCTTTACCTATAAGAAAGTAGTTAAAGAATTACAGTTTTGTTTTAACATGTGAGATATTCCCACAGCCTCACAAAAGTTTGTTCTTTCACTGCATTTGTTTCTTTTTTTGATTACTAGAAAGTATATATATATTTAAATACTTGAGGAAATACTCTTGAGCCTCATTATACAGGAGGCAGTTTCTGAGAACTGCTTCTCCTTCCCTAGAAACTAAAAAACAAAAACCATGGTCTTTGCTGAAAGCTCTCATATTTTTCATTTCAATGCACACAGCTCCAGTAACCAGGTCACAGAAAAAGCCACGGACGCACACGCACACACAGCAGCGTCACCTGCACAATTCAACAGACAATGCAGACAAACTTGAGTATAATCCAAGATCTTTCTACCTCTTTTCATAACAGGTTAGTGCTCGCCCTCAGTGTTGGTGTACAGTTTTTATGGCATGGGAAAATAGGGATGTTTCTGCCCTACAAAAATAAATGCGTTGAATGCTTTAGTTTGAACTTTCACAATGTTAAAAAAAAAATCCAAAGAAACTGGATAAGTAAAAAGAATCCCATATATCAGGAAATCAGTGGATCTTTTGGCAGGTGGCAAGAGAATGCCCACAGCAAATTTACCAGCCTTCATTTTTTCACCTTCATGAAATATCTTTTGAAAATTATATATTTAAAAAAAAATCAGTTCTTGTAGTCCATTAGCAAAAAGAAATCCCAATCAAACCTTTGCACATCATCAGCATGAATTCTTTGGTCCTGAAGAAGCTGTGCTAGACATTAAGGAAGATGGGAAATTATTACTGTTTGTTTTTCCCTGTGCCAAATTAAAAAAAATGGGATAAACTCTTTTTTAGTAAAATAAAAAGGAGACAGGAAGGAAATCCAATGTATTCAAACTGTGTCAGACTTAGTATTTTGGGAGGCACCAGAAAAAGGAACAACATCAAGTAGGTTTTCACAGATTCTTTACTACAATTAAAAAAAAAAAAAAAAAAAGTGAAGAATGTCATGCTTCCTAATGCAAAAAACATGGCTCCCAAAGGTCCGTTCCTCTGTGTGTGACTATTGAGGTCAGTGGGAAAGGGACTAGGGAGGAGGCGTTGTAATGAAAGCACGTTATAAAGCTGTCATTCCTAGGAAAATTCACAAACAGTGATAAATACGCTTTTAACTGTCATGTTAGAGAAGCAAAAAGGGAAAGCAGGGATCGGTGAGGGGGAGGGGAGAAGGATGTCCCATCAGGTTTACTAGTCTTCCGAGGCAACAAACTTACCACATTGCGTGTGAATTTCTCAAAAGATGTTCGACGATCCAGAGTGTTTTCCAACTTAAATTTAAAATAAAAAAAAAAAAGAAACAAAAAGAAAAAGGAGGGAAAAAAGAAAAGCAAGAAAAAATGGAGTAGAAAAGAAGGATTGATGAAACAATGGACTGCAAAACAAAGTTTGTATAAATCAGGAAGCAAACACAGGTATGAAGCTGTAATGGGACTCTGCAAAACAGGGGATGGGCAAAGCAGATATAGTATTTGACCAAAATCATTTTTCATGGGGATCAAACCTGTTTGCTTTAAAAGAAAAACTGAAAATAAAAAGAAATAATGAAGTGCACATCTTGTGTTAATGAACTGACATTCACAAACTTAAGGACTTCACACGGACAGTTGTAGCTTTCTGGTATTTTCAACATCTCTCTCTATATTGGATCTTCAGAAATCAATGATTGAACAAAAAACAAAATCACACAGTACTTTCATATATCTTTAGGTTGTCATTATAAACAGTAGAATGCTACGGTGTTAATAACTAGCTCGTTCCGGTAACGATGGGGGCCCTGATTTTGCAGGTACAGGGCTCCCAGTTGATTCTAGGAGATCGCTATTTAGAGCCCACTAATGAAATTATTTATCATTATAGAAATCTGCATTGCACAAGCTGCTCCACATACTCTGGGCTGTGTCTATTCAGAACTCATTCCATAATCTGGATTTTTCTAAGCAAATATTACATACCAAGACATGAGCCTCTTTTTGCAGAAGTGTGACATGATCAGTCTTTCAAGTCAGATTCCTAGCCTACTCAAAACTATTCA